>NC_142576.1:0-152500 GCF_041283825.1 Pyrus communis
AAACCCTAAACCCTAAACCCTAAACCCTAAACCCTAAACCCTAAACCCTAAACCCTAAACCCTAAACCCTAAACCCTAAACCCTAAACCCTAAACCCTAAACCCTAAACCCTAAACCCTAAACCCTAAACCCTAAACCCTAAACCCTAAACCCTAAACCCTAAACCCTAAACCCTAAACCCTAAACCCTAAACCCTAAACCCTAAACCCTAAACCCTAAACCCTAAACCCTAAACCCTAAACCCTAAACCCTAAACCCTAAACCCTAAACCCTAAACCCTAAACCCTAAACCCTAAACCCTAAACCCTAAACCCTAAACCCTAAACCCTAAACCCTAAACCCTAAACCCTAACCCTAAACCCTAAACCCTAAACCCTAAACCCTAAACCCTAACCCTAAACCCTAAACCCTAACCCTAAACCCTAAACCCTAAACCCTAAACCCTAAACCCTAAACCCTAAACCCTAAACCCCTAAACCCTAAACCCTAAACCCTAAACCCTAAACCCTAAACCCTAAACCCTAAACCCTAAACCCTAAACCCTAAACCCTAAACCCTAAACCCTAAACCCTAAACCCTAAACCCTAAACCCTAAACCCTAAACCCTAAACCCTAAACCCTAAACCCTAAACCCTAAACCCTAAACCCTAAACCCTAAACCCTAAACCCTAAACCCTAAACCCTAAACCCTAAACCCTAAACCCTAAACCCTAAACCCTAAACCCTAAACCCTAAACCCTAAACCCTAAACCCTAAACCCTAAACCCTAAACCCTAAACCCTAAACCCTAAACCCTAAACCCTAAACCCTAAACCCTAAACCCTAAACCCTAAACCCTAAACCCTAAACCCTAAACCCTAAACCCTAAACCCTAAACCCTAAACCCTAAACCCTAAACCCTAAACCCTAAACCCTAAACCCTAAACCCTAAACCCTAAACCCTAAACCCTAAACCCTAAACCCTAAACCCTAAACCCTAAACCCTAAACCCTAAACCCTAAACCCTAAACCCTAAACCCTAAACCCTAAACCCTAAACCCTAAACCCTAAACCCTAAACCCTAAACCCTAAACCCTAAACCCTAAACCCTAAACCCTAAACCCTAAACCCTAAACCCTAAACCCTAAACCCTAAACCCTAAACCCTAAACCCTAAACCCTAAACCCTAAACCCTAAACCCTAAACCCTAAACCCTAAACCCTAAACCCTAAACCCTAAACCCTAAACCCTAAACCCTAAACCCTAAACCCTAAACCCTAAACCCTAAACCCTAAACCCTAAACCCTAAACCCTAAACCCTAAACCCTAAACCCTAAACCCTAAACCCTAAACCCTAAACCCTAAACCCTAAACCCTAAACCCTAAACCCTAAACCCTAAACCCTAAACCCTAAACCCTAAACCCTAAACCCTAAACCCTAAACCCTAAACCCTAAACCCTAAACCCTAAACCCTAAACCCTAAACCCTAAACCCTAAACCCTAAACCCTAAACCCTAAACCCTAAACCCTAAACCCTAAACCCTAAACCCTAAACCCTAAACCCTAAACCCTAAACCCTAAACCCTAAACCCTAAACCCTAAACCCTAAACCCTAAACCCTAAACCCTAAACCCTAAACCCTAAACCCTAAACCCTAAACCCTAAACCCTAAACCCTAAACCCTAAACCCTAAACCCTAAACCCTAAACCCTAAACCCTAAACCCTAAACCCTAAACCCTAAACCCTAAACCCTAAACCCTAAACCCTAAACCCTAAACCCTAAACCCTAAACCCTAAACCCTAAACCCTAAACCCTAAACCCTAAACCCTAAACCCTAAACCCTAAACCCTAAACCCTAAACCCTAAACCCTAAACCCTAAACCCTAAACCCTAAACCCTAAACCCTAAACCCTAAACCCTAAACCCTAAACCCTAAACCCTAAACCCTAAACCCTAAACCCTAAACCCTAAACCCTAAACCCTAAACCCTAAACCCTAAACCCTAAACCCTAAACCCTAAACCCTAAACCCTAAACCCTAAACCCTAAACCATGCCCTAAACCCTAAACCATGCCCTAAACCCTAAACCCTAAACCCTAAACCCTAAACCCTAAACCCTAAACCCTAAACCCTAAACCCTAAACCCTAAACCCTAAACCCTAAACCCTAAACCCTAAACCCTAAACCCTAAACCCTAAACCCTAAACCCTAAACCCTAAACCCTAAACCCTAAACCCTAAACCCTAAACCCTAAACCCTAAACCCTAAACCCTAAACCCTAAACCCTAAACCCTAAACCCTAAACCCTAAACCCTAAACCCTAAACCCTAAACCCTAAACCCTAAACCCTAAAACCCTAAACCCTAAACCCTAAACCCTAAACCCTAAACCCTAAAACCCTAAACCCTAAAACCCTAAACCCTAAACCCTAAACCCTAAACCCTAAACCCTAAACCCTAAACCCTAAACCCTAAACCCTAAACCCTAAACCCTAAACCCTAAAACCCTAAAACCCCTAAACCCTAAACCCTAAACCCTAAACCCTAAGGCAAACTTGCCTTTGCCTTTAGCAGGGCAAGTTTGCCTTCCCTCGGGGCATATCTGCCTTGCCTTGCCTTGCCTCAAGGCACATCTGCCTTGCCTTGCCTCGAGACACATCTGCCTTGCCTTGCCTCGGGACACATCTGCCTTGCCTTGCCTCTAGGCACATTTGCCTTGCCTCTAGGCACATTTGCCTTGCCTTGACTAGGAAACCATAATAAAATGAAGTTGAAAAGGTTAAAGTTGAAAAAAAAAAGATAAACACATGGAAGGAGGGATGCACAGAACGAAGGACGAAGGTAAAGAAGGAAGGAAGGAAGGAAGGATTGAAAGAAAGAAGCAAACCCTTGAACTCTCGATCTTCACCATGCCGTCAATAGTCTATCTCCCAAGTATGAGAATGGAAAGTATAGTTGTGGGAAAGAGACGAGTGACGGCGTGGTGAAGATGGAGAGTTAAAGGGTTTGGTTCTTTCTGCCACAACTATACTTTCCATTCTCATACCTTGTTCATCATTGATGTAGGATAATTGAAAATATACCCAATAGATTATCATTCTCATCCATTACTAGGCATGGTACACTAGATGCATTGTTGTTTCTTCTCATCCACATAGCACATGTACATAGGTAGGAATGGGGAATGGGGAATGGGACAACATGAGGGAAGGTCGGGGAATGCATCAAAACTAGGAAATGGTGGGCATAATTATTTGGAGATGGTATAGAATGAGAGTAGATGCATTGTTGTGAATACAATATACCCAATAGATTATCATTCTCATCCATTACCAAGCTAAGTGTTTATTGAAATGAAATGAGTGGGGAATGGGGAAGGATGAAGATTGGTCATGATCATCTCACAACTATACTTTCCATTCTCATAGTATGTTTCATATTAATATACCCAATAGATTATCATTCTCATCCATTAAGGGGAATGATGGAGATTGGTGATGATTCTCTCAAATTCTTTCAAGATGGTAGACAATGGCACTAGATGCATTGTTGTTTCTTCTCAATATACCCAATAGATTATCATTCTCATCCATTGGTAGCCATTACAATTATACTTTGCATTCTCATACCATGTTTGTTCAAGTGAAAGATGAAGTTGAAGGGCTGTTTTCACTCTCAATATACCCAATAGATTATCATTTTCTCACAACTATACTTTCCATTCTCATAAACACTGGAAAAAAAAAAAAAAAAAAAAAAAAAAAAAAACAAGCTTAGTTTACGATGAAAATGGGGAAAAAAAAAATTCTAAAAACCACTTGCTGGAGCACTGTTGCCGGCGGTCGTCACCGGCGACAGTCGCCGCCGTCGGTCATCGGACCCAGAAAATGTATAAACCTCAATGGGGAGGGGGGAAGGATAACGATACAAATGCATTGAACGAAATAGGGTGAAATTAGAGTTAGAATGGACGTAGAATGCATGAATTTCCGGAAACCCAAACACCTTCAGAAAGGGAGTAGGGGGTGGGAAAAAAGTCCCCAAATTTCCCCATTTTTGGCCCCCGGATTTGGCGACTTTGGGAGGGCATTTGGGCAACCAAACTTGGTCATTTTGAGAAAATAAATACATAGCAATAGTCGTTAAGGGTGGAGGAACGTTTGTTAAGAAGGAGGCGCATCAAAATGAAACGATGAAATCAGAAAAATGCGATTTTGAGGGCCTAAACGGCCGAATTTGGCTAAAATCCACCGACCCCTTAATTTTCATCGGGAAAATGGGGGCCTTGGTCTAGAGAGGAATCCGCATGTGACAAGGTCGGTTTGGTTTAATTTCATCGCCTTCACAGCGGTTGAACAGTGCTTTTGTCCCCTTCTCATCTTTTCCGAAAATTCCCCTTACATCCCCTCCCCTCTTTTCCCCAAATTCCCGCCGTGTCCCTTCTTTTCCCAAAATTCCCACCGTGTCCCCTCCCATCCCTCCTTCCTTCCTTCTCCGTCTTTCTCCCTTTTTCTCCATCTCTATCACTCTCATTCTTTCGCTCTTTCATTCCCTTCCTTCCTTCTTCCTTCCTTCTTGCATCCTCCTTCTTCCTTCATCATCTCCCCTGGTGAACTTGAGAAAGGGTCAGGATTTTGTCAACTGTCTCTCTTCCTTCGCTTGAGAAAGGGTGGCCCATTTGTCAACACTACCTCATTCTCAACCGTCCTTCCTCTTCTACCGTCTCTCGTGGTGAACTTGAGAAAGGGTCAGGAATTTGTCAACCCTCCTTCTTGCTTATCTGTCTCCCCTGGTGAACTTGAGAAAGGGTCGGGAATTTGTCAACCCTCCTTTTTGCTTATCCGTCTCTCTCTTGGTGACCCCGTTTGTCGACACTACCTCCTTCTCGTCCGTCCTTCTTCTTCAACACTACGTCTTGCTTAACTTAAGAAAGGGTCAGGAATTTGTCAACACTACCTCTTGGTCAACAGTACTTCCTGGTGAACTTGAGAAAGGGTCGGGAATTTGTCAACAGTACCTCGTTGTCAACAGTACCTCCTGGTGAACTTGAGAAAGGGTCGGGAATTTGTCAACAGTACCTCATGGTCAACAGTACCACGTTCCCCCTTCCCTACTACAGTGATTCCATGTTCCCCCTTCCCCGCTACAGTTATTCCACGCTTCCTGTAACATCCCACATCGCCCAGAGGAGTGATCCTTAAATGTATATTCTCATCCCTACCTAACACAAGGCCGTTTGGGAGCTCACTGGCTTCGGGTTCCGTAGGAACTTCGAAGTTAAACGAGATGGGGGCTAAAGCAATCTCATGATGGGTGACCCACTGGGAAGTTGCTCGTGAGTTCCCAAAAACAAAACGGTGAAGGAATGGTAAGCCCAAAGAGGACAATATCGTGCTACGGTGGTGGAGCGGGCCCAGGAAGTGATTCCCCTCGGGCCGGGATGTGACAATTTGGTATCAGAGCCTAACCCTGGCCGTGGTGTGCTGACGAGGACGTCGGGCCCCTAAGGGGGGTGGATTGTAAAATCCCACATCACCCAGGGGAGTGATCCTTATATGTATATTCTCATCCCTACCTAGCATGAGGCCTTTTGGGAGCTCACTGGCTTCGGGTTCCATCGGAACTTCGAAGTTAAGTGAGTAGCGTGTGAGAGCACTCCCATGATGGGTGACCCACTAGGAAGTTCTCGTGTGAGTTCCCAGAAACAAAACCGTGAGGGTGTGCTGGGGACCCAAAGCGGATAATATCGTGCTATGGTGAAGTCGGGGCTGGAAAGTGGTACAGCTCGGGCCGGGATGTGACACTTCCATTTCCCCGCTACAGTTATTCCACCCTACAGTGACTCGATGCTTCCCCTTTTTCTCGCTACAGTCATTGGCCTTCCCCTTCCCCGCTACAGTGATTCCCGCTTCCACTTTCTCGCTATAGTGTTTTGCACACTTCCACATTCTCGCTACAGTGTTTCCACCATTTCCCTTTCCCGCTACGGTGACTCGACGCTTCTTTTTCCCGCTACAGTGTTTCCCCACTTCCCCATTTCCCGCTACAGTGACTTCAAGCTTCTCTTTCCCACTACAGTGTTTCCGCACTTCCCCTTTCCCGCTATAGTCACTTCAACCTTCTCTTCCCCGCTACAGTGTTTCGGCACTTCCACACTCTCCTACAGTGTTTCCCCACTTTCCCTTTCTCGCTATAGTGTTTCCACACTCCCGCTACAGTGACTTGAAGCTTGTCTTTCCCGCTACAGTGTTTCCACACTTCCCATTTCCAGCTACAATGACTCGATGCTTCTCTTCCCCACTACAGTGTTTCCGAACTTCCACAATCTCGCTACAATGTTTCCCCACTTCCCATTTCTCTCTACAGTGTTTCCACACTCCTCCTTTCTCGCTATAGTGTTTCCGCACTTCCACACTCTCTTGCTACAGTGTTTCCCTACTTCCCCTTTCTTGCTAAAGTGTTTTCGCACTTCCCTTTTCCCGCTACAATGTTTCCGCACTTCCACACTCCCGCTACAGTGACTCGACGCTCCCCATTTCCCTCTACAGTGACTCGATGCTTACCCTTTCCCGCTACAATGTTCCCACAACTTCCCCTTTCCCGCTACAGTGTTTCCACACTTCCACACTCCCGCTACAGTGACTCGACGTTTCTCTTTACCCCTACAGTGCCTCGACGCTCCCCATTTCCCTATACAATGACTCGACGCTTCCCTTTTCCCGCTATAGTGTTTCCACAACTTCCTATTTCCCGCTACAATGTTTCCGCACTTCCACACTCTCGCTACAGTGTTTCCCCACTTCCACTTTCCAGCTACAGTGTTTCCCAATTTCCCTAAACCCACTATAGTGTTTCTGCCATTCCACTTTCCTGTTACAGTGTTTCCGTAATTCCATTTTCCTGTTACAGTATTTTCGCCCTTCCACTTTCCCGCTACAGTGTTTCCCCACGACGCAGATAGTGGGCATACTTCCTAAGGCACGGAATTAGGGGACCTTATCCCATGCGTCGAAGGGGCATATTTCCCAAGACACGGAATGGGGCACGTTTCCCAAGATGTGGAATGTGACACGCTTTCTGAGGGCCTTGAAAGCCACGCTTTCCCATGTCCGGATGTGCACGCTTCACGATGTGCGGAAGAAGGCATGCTTCCCGATACGAGTAAAGGGCACGTTTTTCGATGCGTGGCAATGGGCACGCTTCCTGAGACGTGGAGAGGGGCACGTTTCCTGGTGTGCAAAAATAGGCATGCTTCACGATGCGCGGGATGTGGCATGCTTCATGATATGTAGAAAGGGCCACGCTTCCCAAGATGGAGAAAAAGGCACGTTTCCCAATGCGCGAAAATGGACACGCTTCTCGATGTGCAAAGGGGGCACGCTTCCCAATAAGCAGAACGATGCACGCTTCCTAAGACGTGAAAAGGGGCACGTTTCACGATGCGTGGAAAAGTACATGCTTCCCGAGATGCAGAAATAGGCATGCTTCACCATGCGCAGAACGATGCATGCTTCACAACGCGCGGAAAGATGCACGTTTCCCCAGAAACGGAAAGGGGCACGCTTCTTGAGATGCTGAACAGTGCACGCTCCCTGAGACGTAAAAAAGGGGGCACACTTCCTGAGATACATAAAAGGGCACACTTCACGATGCGCGAAAATGGGCATGTTTCCCGAGACGCGAAAAGGGGGACGATGCGCAGAAAGGGGCAAGTTTCTCGAGACGTACAAGGGGCACGCTTCATGATGTGTAGAAAGGGGCAAGCTTCCCGAGAGGTAGAAATATGCACGTTTCACGATGTGCAGAAGGGGGCATGCCTCATGATGCGCGGAAGTGGGCATGCTTCACTGTGCACGAAAAAGGGCCGGCTTCACGATGTGCAGAACGGTGCACGCTTCCCGAGATGAGGAAAGGGGCACGCTTCTTCATGCATAGAAAGGGGCATGCTTCTCTATGCGTGGAAAAGGGGCACGCTTCCTGATACGCAAAAAGGGGCACACTTCAGGATGCGTGGAAATGGGCATGCTTCCCAAGATGTGGAAATGTGCATGCTTCTCGAGATATGGAAAGGGGCACACTTCACGATGCGCGAAAAGGTGTACGCTTCCTGAGATGCATAAAGGTGCACACTTCTCGATACATGGGAAGAGGCATGCTTCCCAATGAGCAGAACGGGGCACGCTTCTTAAGACGTGAAAAGGGCATGTTTCACGGTGCGCAGAAAGGTACACGCTTCCTGAGATGTATATAGGGGCACGTTTCCCAAGACAAAGAAAGGAACACGCTTCGCGATGTGCTGGAGGGGGCATGTTTCTCGAGAGGTGGAAATGGACACGCTTCCCGAGATTAGGAAAAGGGCACGCTTCATGATGCACAGGAAGGGGTCATAATGCACGGGAAGGGGCACATTTCTCCATGCTCGGAAAGGGCACGCTTCTCGAAGAGCAGAAATGGCACGCTTCCCGGGGAAAATAACGCAAAAGAAGTAGTGTCTTACAGAACAAGCTTTAGACGACTGGTTAAGGCTTTAGACGACGGGTTAAGCCTTTAGGCGACGGGTTTAGGCTTTAGGCGACGGGTTAAAGCTTTCAACGACGGGTTTAAGGTTTGGGGGTAAGGTTTAGTTTATGGTTTAGGTTTTAGTTTTGTGGTTCAAGTTTTAGGGTTTAGGCTTTAGGCTACGGGTTCAAGCTTTAGGCGACGGGTTGAGGCATTAGGTGACGGGTTAAGGCTTTAGGCAACAGGTTTAGGGTTTGGGGGTAGGGTTTAGTTTATGGTTTAGGTTTTTGTTTTGTGGTTAAGGTTTGAAGGTTTAGGCTTTAGGCGACGGGTTCAAGCTTTATGCAACGGGTTCAAGCTTCGGGGTTAGGGTTTAGTTTAGTGGTTTAAGGGTTAGTGATGAAGCTTTATATGAGGGGTTAATGGTTTAGGGGAAAGTGTGGTGACAGACAGGGCATTGCGTTTTCAACTCTTAGGACGATTACTCTCGCTCCTAACAAGGCATTGCGTTTTCAACTCTTAGGACGATTACTTAACCTGATAAATCTACTATTCATGCACCCCATCGTTATTTACTCTCACGCCTAACAAGGCATTGCGTTTTCAACTCTTAGGACGATTACTGAACCTGATAATTACTTAGGAGAAGGCACCCAACCTGAATGAACTAGACGAAAGAAGAAAGACGAAAGCCGAACGACAATCCTAAACACGTGTACCGCAACCATAAACCTAAGGCATAAGATTTTCGAAATAAGTTAAAGGGGCACACGACGGGTTAAAGCAATTCGCGACGGGTTAAAGGAATTCATGATAAGTTAAAGCAATGCGCAACAAGTAAGCCCAACGACGCGAAAATCGAGTTGGGCAACCAACACAGAAATCGAAGAGGTTCAAAAAAACTTGACAACGATGAGCTCCAACGACACGAAAATCGAGGAGGCCCAAAGGAACTTCAAAACGATGAGCGTCGGCGACACACAAATGGAGAAGGCCCATAAGAACTTGAAAACGATGAGCGCCAGCGACACGCAAATCGAAGCAACCCTAAACCCTAAACCCTAAATCCTAACCCTAAACCCTAAAACCCTAAACCCTCAACCCTAAACCCTAAACCCTAAACCCTCAACCCTCAACCCCGAAACCCCTAAACCCTTAACCCTTAACCCTTAAACCCTTAAACCCTTAAACCCTAAAACCCTTAAACCCTAAACCCTTAAACCCTCAACCCTAAAACCCTAAACCCTAGTTATCCAAAAGGGAGGAGCTTGAATGACTTGTTTGACATCTCATTCAAGAGAGAGTGAGTCATCCATCCAATTCCTATGTTCACATTAGGGCCCAAAAAAGAGAGTGAGTGAAAATGATGCACTACACAGACACCATTTGGACCCTATGAAAGCAAGCCCCGAGCTGGTCCGTACCAACCAAGAAGATTGGCTTCATTTGCAATGTTGAGGACTCAAAAAATGCTCATGTTGGAAAGCAAACATGTGCAAGAACCAATCAGGATACAAATCTGGGGTCTTCCTGGATGGATTGACCTGCGACTGATTTACTCAGGCCATTTCCCATTGACTTCTTCCTTCATTCGGAGAAGTTGATAGGATTGAAAGCACACTACAAAGTAGCACACAAATGTCTATTAATTTTCCTTATTAACAATAAGATTTGTCAATTGTAGCATATGAAAATAAGGGTCTTTCCCGCAGAAGATTGTTTTATCTAACTACTTAAAATGTCACAAAAACTGGGCTGTTGTCCCTACTGACCAGCCACAGAAAAATAATTATTAGACTGACTTATACTTATCTAAAGTCTACGAAATTTTATATGCAGATACTAGATACACATAGCTACACTCACACAAATTTTTGGGATTTTTGGAGTTGATTTGCTATTTAAATTAAATCGAACAAAAACAGAACAGAAACAGATTTTTAAGTAGTTCACAAATTAAGAAAAACGAGTTAGGAGAATTGCTATCCACCACCAAATAATCATGCAAACATGTTATGTTTCATTCAAATTCCTTTCATTTTCGGATGAAGATGCTCAAGTTGGCTCAATGTTAGAACTTAACCTATTACTCTTTCTTATGTAGTATGTTAAGAGAATGGCGTTTTCAACTTAACTTAGTCCCTAACATGCGATCTAGAACGGTGTGTTCATAGATTTAACAAGTAGAAATCATTAAGAACGAAAAGAGTTTGAGTCATCACAAGGCATCGTAAGTACTAGCATTGTCTTACTTACCCTAGAAATTGATTCACATGTTAATCGCAATTAACAAGTACTACTCTAGAACATATGTAGGTCCTCATTCGACAAGGGCAGGCACACACATATTTATAGCATTAGAATCCTAGATATGCTTACTAAGTATGCATCCGTAGAAAACACATAAAGAATTCATCAATGAGACAAGTAGTGAACCAATTTTCATCCATTCATAAAAGTAATTCAAACGAAATGTCATAACAAAATTGCAAGCATATTCGGGGCTTCAAAACAGCCCCTAACTACTAAAAATTAGTTACACATAATTCTCAAACTAAACCAAAAGAAAGACATGAGTTTGAGAAGATAAAACCGAAAGAAGAGAATGCCAAGATTTCCTCCTTCCTTTCCTTCCTTCCCCAACGCAGCAGCCTTCTTTTTTCCTTGCTTTTCTTCTTTTTTTTCTATCTTTTTTTCACACTTTTTTTTTTCTTTGCTGCTGCAACCTGTAGCCCTTTTCTTCTTTTCTGCTGCCACAGTTTTTTCTTCATAACTCACCCAACTAACAGCCATTTAGTGATGACAATAAGTGAGAGGAAATGCTAAAACAATTGTAACTGTTTGGGCAGCCTTTATGCCCATTACTCCCACTTAATTTTCCATTTCCTCTAATATTTGAATAGGTGTTAGCTAGCTTGTTCTTGGCTGCATCAGTTTTCGCTTTTAGTTTTATTGGATTTATTGCTTTCAATGCTTTCTAGTCAGTTACGAACTGCTCAGCCTCTTGGAAACCTTTCAGTGTTAAAACAGCCATAACTTCTTCTAGAAAAATGATATTAACAATCCGCGAAATGATCCAGAAAATAGACATCTGTAGCTTTCCAAGCATATAAGGCTCATTCTCTAATTCATTCTGAGCTGTCCGAAACTTGCTTCCAAAGTCAGCTGACCTGCAGAGGCAGTTTTGACGAATTTGTTACTTAAAATTCCACTTGTGTTATTTTTCTTTTCTTTACTTGACAAATCCTACAAAACACAAAAACAAAGTAAATAGCTCAAAAATATAAGGAACTAACTAAGAAAAGACAAGTGAATTTGATGTAAAATATATATAGATATGAGCTTATCAAAAGTCATCAGAAATGGAACCAGTGGAAAATCGTATGCAGAAGAGAAGTGCAAAATGGGCAAAGACAAAGACTTTGGAAGCAAAAGACGCACCGATTGAAGCTCTAGCGTAGCTGCTGTTTATTGAGCTCAAAGTGGATGAGACAGAGGCTTTTCTATGCTATGGTCTTCTCAATTGCCTAGTCTCGGTTCAAAGACAGTGGAATGATCCATCCATCAGCCTTTCTATCTCCACAACGCTGACCTGCACTTTCCCACCTAGTTCACCGACCTCACGAGTATGATTTGGCCTCTATTGTCCACCAAGGAAACTCCAAACAATTCTACTGCAACTGAGCGATCTCATCGATCTGACCTTCCTACTCGGTATGGAAAGGACTTTTGACTAACTCTAAGACTAAGTCTTATGACTTGGATTGGCATACTGGGATCAATTCCATCATATCCTCTTGAAGCACCCTACTTCCTTACTCTTTAAAGTAAGCAACTAAACTACCATTACGTATGGCTAAGGTTTTTATTCCTAACTCATCAAATCAAGTAGATAGACTTCTAGGTGATGTGGCTTTTTTTGACATCATCACACCCCGAATCCACCTAAAAAACAAAAAGGAAATAGAAGCTGCCTTACTCTCATCTTTTTGTCGAAATCTTTATGAGCTGAATGATGTCACTCTAGTGTTGAGCTCTCAAAGGCTTTTAAAAGACCATCCAAGGCTTTCCATTTTGCAAGGTAGTTTACTTGCTCGACCATAAGGAGAGGTAGCTTGCTTACTTAGTGTGAAACGCTAAGGAATAATTAGCGCTTCAAAGAGGTGGGACTCTCCTTCCTCAATGGGGTGGTGAACTAAGGGGGAAGGAACATTCCATGCATGGATTGATAGAACAGAACGACCGACGGCTACTTGGGTTAGGCGACTCAATGAGACAGGGAAGGGCGAACGAAGTGGTAGTCAACTTCTATGTGCTTAGAGCGGGCATGGAACACAAGATTGGCCACCGAGTGTGTAGCGCTAGCTTTATCACAGTGCAAGAGAAATTTATAGCGAAATGGCACCGCTAGATCGCGTAGCAAGTAAGAAAGCTATAACAGTTCAAAAGTAGTAAGGGCGAGTGCCTTGTACTCTGCTTCAACACTGGACCTGGAAAGAGTCGGTTGCTTTTTGGAAACCCAAGTTAGTAGGTTTTTTCAAGAAATACGCAGAAGCCAATAGTGGACCGTTTGTTATCGGGGCAGCCAGCCCAATCGACATCGAAGAATGCAAATAAGGTGGTTAACGATCCCGAAGTGATGGTTACACCAAGGCCAAAAGTACCCTTCTGATACCGTAAGATGCGTTTTACAGCCTAAGGATGAACAGTGGTGAAAACGTGCATAAACTAACAAACTTGATTGACAACATAGCAAATGTCAGGTCTGGTGAGAGTGAGGTACTGAAAGACAGAAATATACGATATTCTGTTGCATCAGAGAGAGGAGCACCGTCGTATGCAGAGAGCTTTGAGCCAAACACAAGGGGTGTGGGACACGGCTTAGAGTCTTGTAGTGCGAGTAAGCGGATCTAAGGTGTATTTAGTCTGAGTCAAGACTAGAACAATCGATGTACGTTTGGCTTCAATTCCCAAGAAGAAATAAAGATCACCAAGATCTTTCATGGCAAAGCGCACACCCAGTCGCTGAATGAAAGAAAAGAGACGAAAAAAGACTAAGGCAGGACAGTAGTCCTAAGAAAGATCCTTCTACAAGCTGCTCTGTGGTTGGACAGGAAAGAGGTCAGCATCGGCAAGGATAGGAGACTGGCCCATATACGTGCGAGTTTGGAACCCAACAAGCGAGAAACTTGACTTAGTTTAAGAACTCGTCCATCCACGGGGCACATTTCATAGTGAGGGAACTCCTCTATTTTTAGCTTGATGAGTGACTTACTTTAGTTTCCGAAAAACGCATAAACCTCGGGATTTTCGTAAAAAAAGGGACGTGAGTGACTCGCCCTAATCAAAAATCAAAAGAGGGGCGAAGAAATCGATTGGTTACTAGAGACAAGCAAGAGCCAAGGACGTACTCAACGAGCAGACGAGGGACGAGTGGTAAGAGACGACAAATAGTAGTGTCGGTTAAGTCAAGTCAAGTCTTTACATCTATAGGGGCTCCCCGACGATCCCTAACCTTCAAAAAGTGAGGGGTATGTGTTGTTTCTTGGCACTCTCTTTCTTTGTTATGCCAACCTAAAAAGAGATAAGGATACGGGACTTGACTTGAAAACAAACAAATGGCGCTCCCCCCCCCCCCCCCCCCGGCGGATAAAGTACTTTTTGCCCTTAAGTCCAAGATACGCAAAAAATTCCTCCATAACGATTGAGAGTGGATTTCTGGTTCGAGAATGTCGAGAAAGTGGAGGGCCACCGGTGACCGTGCTTTTGTAAAAGCACCATTAGGTGGTGGTTCCTCTTTTTTCTCATGAACCCTGAACAAAAAGAAAGATCTCGCCATCAGCTCGACTAAGAGTTCCGAATCTGAAAAGTAAACTAAACTTGACTTAAGACGAAGGAATCAAGTGCCAAAAAAAAAAAAACCAGTTTCTTAAGGCTTCAAACTACTAGTCATTAAGACTACTATGAAAGAAAAACAAGGAAGTCCTTTTCTTGACTTGGCATGCGTGCATTACACCTACACCATTTTAAAAGAACTTTATTTCAATTTCAACAAAGCAAAGAAACAAAAGCATAACTCTTTGCTTGTTGTCCTCTTACTCTTTTAGCCTGCCTTGTGAGGGTCCCCCGGGTGTCTACTGCATATCTGATCGGTTTCGTGATGAAGAGAAATCTTTTCCAATCTTCCACTAAGAAATAAGAAAGGTATCGTCACGACAACTAAATTTGCTAGGTAAACCACTCCGAGCCTCCCCGTGGTTTAGTAAAACGGATGGGAGATTTTATCTGAGTCATTTCATTCATTATGAACTTAAAAGTGTAAGGCCGATTAGTGAGGTCTTAAAAACTTCATACAATGAATTATCGGCAATTCTATTTGTGCTTTCAGCAAGTAGGCAACGCGAATCTATGGTTTTTATCAATCGGATACCATACCAATTGTTTGGATGCGTTTGAAAGCCTCAAGGTTCGAAGACCAATCCCTATGAATGTCAGGAATGGCAGTGAAGACACTATCGGTCAGATGTGCTCTCATGACTCTGACGAAGCGAGTAGGATTAAAGATGGCAGATGAGGCAGCAAGTATCATGAGAATGTGAGGACCACTTATGTCACCCTCCCAATTCCCTACAGCTTGGAGTTTGTAACGGTCGTAGTCCTTGTCTTTGTTAGGCAGATTACTAATCCAGGTCTGATTTCAACATCTGGCATGACAACTCTAATAAAAGTATCTCGGACTTGCAGAAATACTTTTTAGAAGATACAAAGCCCGGAACTCAGGAAGGCCCAACCCGGCTTCATATATCCTATTCAAACGCTCGAAATCATACATGACCCTATAGTCAGTAGAGGTAAGATTGATTGGGACAAGCTGATAATGGGCCAATACCTCTTTGATGAAGCCAGACTTGGGGAATTGAAGACCCAGACTTAAATACCACGGGCCGGGTCACCTTCTTGCCTTCGGGTGGGTTAGTGAACACGTTCACCCTATGGGCCTCCAGTCTTAGGCGACAACCCCCCAACACATCACGGTGCAACTCTACAAACACCTTAAGATCACCCTCGTTGTTTATGGACGAGGGCATACGACGGTTGCACAATGACTTGCTGGAGATAGGTTAATTAGATCTGAGACCTCCCTTGATAAGCATCAAGGACCCGAAGTCTACAACGTACATGGCAGAATGAATAAATGCGAAATAACAAGGGAAGAGATTTAAAAGGAATAAAAGAAGGAAATGATGCAAGGAAAATAAGGATAATGAAATAAGGGTTTTCATCTCTTAAAAGCAAAGTCTTAAATCTCTAAGGAGATGGAAAGAAAAAGAAAACAGATGAATTAAGGGGTATAAATACCCGGAGACGTAGGCCATTCAAAAAGACATACAGCCTCAGGCGAAAAGTCGTATCTCGATACGTGGCATTTCGAAAAGGCGATGGACAATTGTTGAAAACCCATGCAATCTTCACACCTCGCCATCCACATGCGACGACATATCAATGATGGCCATCAAGGAACGAGGTGTCGCTCAACATCTCTCACACGCCAAAATTATCAAAAAGAAAACCTTGAGCGTCGTGCACAGAAAGGCATGACCCTTTGCATTAATTGTTAAGATCATGCATTTTCATCTTTCTTCAACGGTCACTTCGCCAGTTACTCGCAGAGAAAGGCAACATGAACAACAAAAGGCCAGGGGTAAGGCGAAGAACCTACTCCAAGAAAACATCCAAACGCCATTCGCACCACTCTAAAGATAAACAAGCACACACCCTTAGCTCGAGGCAACGCCTTGGCGGAGAGCTCGGCAAAAAGGTTCAAATATCAAATATTACTCCAGAAACAAGTACCTCGAATGGATGTAACTATGCCTCCAATAAACTTGGGAATGATAGTTAAAGGCAATTGTAAGACCCCAAATTATCACTTTTCCAGAGTAGACATAACATAAGCTTCCACCGTTGGGTGCGACCTGGAATAAATTAAAGGCTAAGCCTACCCCCGAAAGGGACCGATCTAACCAGGTGGTTCCAGGTATGACTGAATGCGACTGACTTACCCTTGGAGTGAGCCAAGCCAATCCAAAGTAAAGCCGCTGGTAGCTGTCCAACTACTACGTTGCAGAGGCTAGCTTGTACAGTACCTTCTGGACCACATGATTAGGCCTGGCAATTTCTGACACGACACGAAATTAACAGGTGTTTGGGTCGACACGATAACGAATCGAGTCGTTATCGGGTAACCCGATAAGCACCTGTTAAGATAACGGGTTGGTTCGGGTATACACGTGGGTAACACGATACGCAGAATATTATTTTTATAATTTTATAACCCTAAAAAAATACTGTAATAATTATATACATTAATTTTACAATTTTATACCCCTAAAAATTATAATAAATATATATATATATATATATATATATATATATTAAATTAACTATAAAATTTATAATAATTATAATAATTATACCCCCAAAATATTAAGTCTATCTATAATAATTATATATATATATATATATATATTAAATTTTATAAAAACTATAATAATTATTAATTAATAATTTAATATGCATGATCATGCATTGCATGATTTTGCATCCATTGAAATTTGATGTGATTTGTTTCCATTCAAATTTCAATAATCAATTTCTTGCCATTGCCAACTTGCCGCCCTTTTTGAAAGAAAAAGAATGGAGGGAAAATGAAAATGTTAAGAAAAGTTGAAAATAAAACAAAAAAGTGAGGGAATTAGGGAAAGATGTTGGAGGGAAAAGTGAAAATGATAAGAAAAAGTTGAAAAGGAAACAAAAAAGAGAGGGAAAAATGAAAATTAATAGAAGTGGTGAGAAATTTTTTTTTTTTTTTTTAAGTTATTAACTTTTTATCACACACATGACTGTCATGACATATCTCACTATTTTTATAATGACACACGTGACACGTGATGTATGTACTATTCCGTGTACCAGTCAATTATAATTTATACGTACAAAATAAATAGATTTAAATCTACTTAATAAATATATATATACACACACACACACACGGAACTTGATTGATGGCATACGAATTCTCCAAAACTAATTTCAACGATCTCAACCATCAAACTTGTTTGTATATGCTTTGAGATCACATCAACAAAAAATCATAAAAAATAAACATTCAGAGATCAAGTAACGGGACAAAACTTTTCAACGGTTATAAACGAAAAATCACGATTTAACGGTTATTTTAACTCCGATTTTGATGATTTTTTATAACTACACTCCTTGACCCTATATGAATACAATGAATGAATTCGATCTTCAATTTAAAATATTTACACAAGTGGATACCACAAAATCTTATGTTATACTTAATGAAAGTATAAATAAACTCTAAGTGTTAGTTAATCTATCGTTTTACGAATTCTCCAAAACTAATTTCAACGATCCAAACCGTCAAAATTGTTTGTATATGCTTGGAGATCACATCAGCAAAAAATCACAAAAAAAAAACATTCAAAGATCAAGTAACGGGACAAAGCTTTTCAACGGTTATAAACGAAAAATCACGATTTAACGGTTATTTTAACTCCGATTTTGATGATTTTTTATAACTACACTCCTTGACCCTATATGAATACAATGAATGAATTCGATCTTCAATTTAAAATATTTACACAAGTGGATACCACAAAATCTTATGTTATACTTAATAAAAGTATAAATAAACTCTAAGTGTTAGTTAATCTATCGTTTTACGAATTCTCCAAAACTAATTTCAACGATCCAAACCGTCAAAATTGTTTGTATATGCTTGGAGATCACATCAGCAAAAATCACAAAAAAAAACATTCAAAGATCAAGTAACGGGACAAAGCTTTTCAACGGTTATAAACGAAAAATCACGATTTAACGGTTATTTTAACTCCGATTTTGATGATTTTTTATAACTACACTCCTTGACCCTATACGAATACAATGAATGAATTCGATCTTCAATTTAAAATATTTACACAAGTGGATACCACAAAATCTTATGTTATACTTAATGAAAGTATAAATAAACTCTAAGTGTTAGTCAATCTATCGTTTTACGAATTCTCCAAAACTAATTTCAACGATCCAAACCGTCAAAATTGTTTGTATATGCTTGGAGATCACATCAGCAAAAAATCACAAAAAAAAAAACATTCAGAGATCAAGTAACGGGACAAAGCTTTTCGACGGTTATAAACGAAAAATCAAGATTTAACGGTTATTTTAACTCTGATTTTGATGAATTTTTACAGCTACACTCCTTGACCCTATATAAATACAAAGAATGAATTTGATCTTCAATTTAAAATATTTACACTAGTGGATGTGGATATCACAAAATCTTATGTTATAATTTATATACTTAATAAAAGTATGAATCAACTATAATATTAATAATTATATACATTAATTTAATAATTTTATATCCCTAAATAGTAAAAACTATAATAATTATATATATTAAATTAAATTTAAAAATTGATGACCATTGGATCGGCTGAGATTAAATCTCAGCCGTCCATTTCATAATTATATATATATTTTATTAAATTCAGCCGTCCATTGTGTAGGTAATCAACATTCTCATTAACTCAGCTCAATCAAACACTCAGTCTCTGTCTGTCTCTCTCTCTCGAAAGACTCGAATCCTCGATCGACTTCGTCTTCGACTCTCCGAGACCTCACGCCGTCACGCAGACGCGGCGCCTCACGGACCCTCTCACCTCACCTCAGTCTCAAATCAGTGACCTCACTCTCCTCGTCGTCCTCGAGTCTCGACCTCACCCAGGTCCCAGACTGTCACCCTCCTCCTCACTCAGTCACTCTGTCCCTCACTCCTCACCGGTTCACCCACTCTGTCACCCTCCTCACTCACTCCTCAGTCTGCCCTCCTCCTCACTGCACAACAAGGTAAGAAATTCCTGCAATAAACTCAAGGGTTTCTGAATTAGGGCTTGTCGAATTAGGAATTTCTTAAATTAGGGTTTCTAAATTGGGGCTTTTGGAATTAGGAATTTCTGAAATTGAAGTTTCTGAATTAGGGATTTTGAATAGGGACTCTGAATTTGGGCTTTTGGAATTCGAAATTTCTTAAATTAGGGTTTCTAAATTGGGGCTTTTGGAATTAGGAATTTCTGAAATTAAAGTTTATGAATTAGGGATTTTGAATAGGGACTCTGAATTTGGGCTTTTGGAATTCAAAATTTCTGAAATTCATGTTTCTAAATTAGGGATTATGAATAGGGACTCTGAATTAGGGCTTTTGGAATTCGAAATTTCTGAAATTCATGTTTCTGAATTAGGGATTTTGAAATTCATGTTTCTGAATTAGGGATTTTGAAATTCATGTTTCTGAATTAGGACTTACCCTTTTCGGAGTGGGAAATAAGGGAAGTCAGAAGTGATTACATAGGCAGAGGAGCATAATCATGCCAAAGCTGTCCGTTGTATTGTATTGTACATATTTAAGACTGCTCGAGTTGTTCAGAACTTCAGACATCGTTTTCCAATTAATTCTAGTATCCTATCATTGCATAATTGCATTGCATTGCTTGTAATAAAGTAAGACAACTCACCTAGTTGCATTGATGAATTTTTATGTTTGTTTGTGTGATTGGTTTAATCTTGTGTTTTAACTTTGCGTTTATATTATTTCGCCCTCGTTCGTTAGAGGGAACTTAGGACTCAATTTCCTTAAGTATTCAAAATCTAATGCTTCTTGTAGTTGTACTAGTATTTTCTGAGTACTAGTATTATTTCGCCCTCTGTTTGCTTACTGTTTGAGTGCAGACTGTGCAGTTATAACTTATATATGTGAAATTGAAATAGTTATATACTTATATATGTGAAATTGAAATGGATATGTGAATTTGAAATGGATATGATATGAAATTGAAATGTGCAGTTATAACTTATATATGTGCACAGTGCAGTTATAACTTATATATGTGCTCCCATATGGCTTGTCTGAGAAGCCTGCCGTTTTGAAGGTGCTTTCTTTTTGTTTGTTTTGTTAAATTATGGTCTCTTTTTTTGTTCTTGGAATCGAATTGTGGGAAATGGGATTTGGGTTAAATTTTGTATAAATTGTTATATTATTATTTATTTGATTACACCATAAAAGGGTTATGAAAAGCTTTGACTAAATATCCACTTTTAGTTAATTGTTTTCTAATGTGAACGGGGATCTCCCTGCTAATTGATGTCTGGGTTTTATAGAATATCCATTGATTACTCTGTTTCTGTGGAGTTTGTTCTCTGAATATGTGAAGTAAGTTTTTTTTTCCTTGGGCAAAAGTGCAGTAATTTTTCTTAGGGTGGGGAGAATGTGAATATATGTGCTTTTAAAAGGGTGAATTCTTTGCTTTGAAAAGCAAAATGCGTACGAGTTGCCTGCAAAATCGTTCTTCAGAGTAACGCGTGCGAATTGATTGAGGCTGATATTGTGCAGTTATAACTTATATATGTGCAGTTATAACTTATATATGTGAAATTGAAATGGATATGTGAATTTGAAATGGATATGATATGAAATTGGTATGAGCAAGATTTTAAAATTTTGTTTTTCTTTCTTGAAGCAATGGATGTTGTAGAGCAAGATTTTACGAATCTTAGTGATGGAGGGTCAGTGGAAGTGACAATGGGAATGCAACCTGATCATGGAAGTGAAAATACAGAAGATACAAATACAAGTCCGGCAAAGAAAAAGGCTAGAGTGATCAAATTAGGTAAGCGAACACTCAGGTCTCCTGTTTGGAAAACTTTCAACAAATTGACTACTGTTTTTGAAGATGGTAAAAGTCGAGCTCAATGCAAAGATTGTAAGAAACTGGTAATAGATGATAGTCATCATGGGACGGGTAATATGAATAGACATTTGAAAACATGCCCTGGACAGACTAGTGGAGTATTGTCGGTGTCTGAGTTTTGTTCCCAAAACTTTGATCCTGTGGTATTCCGTGGGTTATTGGTAGAGGCCATAATCAAGCATAATCTTCCCTTTAGTTTTTCTGAGTACGAGGGAATTAGGGCTTTGTTTGCATATATATCTCCTGATATTAAATTACCATGTAGAAATACAATTAAAGCTTGTGCGTTGAGGATGTTCAAAAATGAAAAACAAAGGCTTCATAATTTGTTAGCCTCAGTTGAAGGTAGAATTTGTTTGACATCAGACTTATGGACCTCGCAATGCACTGATGGGTATCTTGCTCTTACTGCTCACTTTGTAGACAAAGATTGGAAATTGCATAAGAGAATTTTAAGTTTTTGTCACATGCCTCCTCCTCATACTGGTGTTGCATTATCTGAGAAAATTAATGCATTGGTGACTGAGTGGGGTATTGAGAAGAAGTTATTTTCTATTACTTTGGATAATGCTTCTTCAAATATTTCTTTTGTTAGCATTTTGAAGAATCAATTGAAGAAGTCTTCTCGTGATGAATGGTGACTTCTTTCATGTGCGTTGTTGTGCTCATGTCTTGAATTTGATAGTTCAAGATGGACTTAAAGAAATTGATTCTTCGGTGATAAAAATTCGTGAATGCATCAAGTATATAAAGGGCTCTGAGGCTAGGAAACTAAAGTTTTGTGAATGTGTTAAACAAGTAGGGATATTGGATAGTAGGAGAGGGTTGAGACAAGATGTCCCTACTAGATGGAACTCAACCTATATTATGCTAGATAGTGCAATTTTCTATCGATATGCTTTGATTCATTTAGGGTTGAGTGATTCCAATTTTACTAGTTGTCCATCTTCTGAAGAGTGGGATAAAATAATGAAGATTTCCAAGTTTTTGGGGTACTTTTATGAGGTTACTTGCTTATT
Organism: Pyrus communis; assembly: GCF_041283825.1. Lineage (NCBI taxonomy): Eukaryota > Viridiplantae > Streptophyta > Magnoliopsida > Rosales > Rosaceae > Pyrus > Pyrus communis. Next base: position 22,336 of record NC_142576.1, read on the forward strand.
CTCTGGGACAAAGTACCCCACATCAAATTTGTTCTTCCCTAAGGTCTTTGTAATCCAACTTCAAATTAAGGCAGCCATGAATGACTCTGAAAGCTTCATGAAGAAGATGGGGACTTACATGTACATGAAGTTTGAGAAGTATTGGTCGGAGTATAGTTTGATTTTGGCAATTGCAATCATCTTAGACCCTCGTTATAAATTGCATTTTGTGGATTGGGCTTACACAAAGCTTCATGGTGTGAATTCGGTTGAATTTACAAAGGTTGATGACAAATTGAATGATCTCTTTGGTGTGTACTTGGAAAAACTTTCACATCTTGATAATTCAAATACTGCAGTGAATTCAGTGCCTATTCATCAAACAGAATCTGTGGATGTTATCTTTGAGGTAACCTAAGTTTGTTTTTATTTACTTTATATATTTGTAGATTGTAGTATTAGTACTATATTAAGTGTTGAAATTATATTTGAAATTGACATGATGCATGCTTTTTTATGATGTAGGATTTTGATAATAATTATGATGGTTCAAGTTCGATTGAAAAAAATGAATTGCAGAAGTATTTGGAGGATAAAAGAATAGATAGAAAAGTAGACATAGATGTTCTTTCTTGGTGGCAAATGGAGCGTTTTCATTATCCGATACTTTCTCAGTTAGCACGAGATGTGTTAACGATTCCCATTTCAATTGTTGCATCAGAATCTGCATTTAGTATTGGGGGTAGAGTACTAGATCAGTATCGTTGTTCATTATTACCAAAAACAGTTCAAGCTTTGTTGTGCACACAAGATTGGCTATTTGGAAAAGGAGGTAATATATTTTTATATGGTATAGTATTATTATTTTATTTCTTTTCATAATTATTTTGTTTAACTTTTCATAATTGAATGATTTTTAATGTTTGCTTTTTCTATACTTAGTTTATGCGGAAGAGAGTTCTGACGTGGAAAATCTTACTGAAAACATCTTCAACATAACTCTTGAAGGCAATAGATCAAGCCAAAGTTCCAATACAATTTCATGATGATCGATGTAAATTGAAGATTTTGTAAATGGAGGTGTAAACTTTTAAGAAAGACTTACAATCTTAAAAACAAAAACTCTTTATCCTTGCACATTTAATATTTGTAATAGATTAGTAGTGTATGTATTATTTTTTTTATTAGGCTTTTATTTTCGAGTGTAGATATAGTACTTGAACGAGAAATGTTTTAATGTTTTGAAGTAATATTTATGTGGCAATGTGTGGTATGTGCAAATTTTAAAAAAAAATATTTTTTTTTCTTAACGGGTCATAACGGGTCGGGTCACTTTACCCGTTGGGTAAAGTGACACGACCTGTTAGGTACCGTTTGGTACGTGGGACGGGACGGAACAGAGTTGGACAAGGCGTTCCGTCCCACGTTTGGTGCGCCTAAAACGGGTGGAACGAGCTGTTCCACGGGACGAGTTTTGGGTGAATCTTTGTTCCGCCTCACCCCCCTGGAACGACTCGTTCCACATCCGTGGAACACAAAATTATAACCTCTCCGTCTCCTTCTTCTTCCTCCTTATTTCCATCCGAGCGCATCTTTGCTCCCGCTCCGTTCCGTTCCATCCTGTCCTGTCCCGTCCCGTCCCGTTCCGTTCTGTCCCGTCCCGTCTGCATACCAAACGATACCAAGGACCCGTTAAGATAACAGGTGTGACACGACACGACCCGTTAAGATAACAGGTGTTACACGAAAATAACACAAACACGATAGACACGACCCGTTTGCCAGGCCTACACGTGATGTGTCAAGCGACTCCCACCCACGATGAAAAAGAAACAATGTGTCCTCCGACGTGGCGTCTGTATGTCAGAACGATCTCCTCGTCGAACCCTTTATTCCCGACCACGAAGGAGAATGTCGGGTGACGCGAACTGACTCTGTAGAGTGCCTATAAATATACCTCATGGTGAAGTCATGGCCTTCACCATAGTTAAGCCCAGAACACCCTAGACTTAGGCATCAAAGCCTCCACGTCGGGAACCACCAACACACATCACCCCACCCCCCCCCCCCCCCCCCCCCCGGCGGCCCCCAACCCCCGCACGCGCGCCTGGACTCACGGTGTTTCCTTATCTTTGGTCTATGCAGGTTTCACTCCACGACAAGTCAAAATCTGCTCCAACAACTACTAATTGTTTAGATAAATACGTATAAAATAAATGGAAATAGCATAAAATTGTATGGCCGTATAGGACATTTAGGCCTTCATCCTCTTAGGCCTTGCATGAAATTTTTGGGCCCTAACAAACAAGGAAATACTATCACCTTCGATTACAAATGATACTATACTACAAATATATATACATCATACTGATATGATCCACATTACAACTTTGTCGCTACAATAAACAAGAAGCGTCCCTCCTCAATCACCCCCCATCCCACGACGATAAACTACCAACTGCACAACCTAACGCGAGCTTAAATCCTAGCCTAAGGGAAGGAACCAATATTTTAAGAACAAAAAAGATTCTTGTGAGAAAATACCTACTGAAGGAAAAGAATATTCCCAATTTTCAATCGAGCATCAGACAAACTAAATTGTAAAGCCTTTTCAACAATATCTGCCTTTCCTATGTAAGATATTAGAACTCTGATTTCATGAGTTTTACTTGAGGTCCTATGTAGACGTTGTCAAAAGGCTTTGCCTGTTCCACATGGATGTAATCCCTTGTCTTAAGCACCTGCAAAAGAGTGAGTAGAACCACGAGTGAAAGATTATTAAGCATTTCAAACTACACACCCACAATTTGGACAAGTAGGCTAAAGTATACCAAAACAGAGTATTAAACTTAATGGCTACTAAAACCCTATTTTAGTAGTATTTACATGGGATAAATGAGATGATGAGGCGCCGAGGAAGAATGGTGAGAGGGTTGTGGAACAAATGCATAGGGTATGGTACACAGTTCTAAGTTATTCTCCCTAAAAACCTATAAACTGAACACGGATCTAAGTTGTTTTCCCTTTCAAGTTTTTGTTTCATACATTATCCTTCATTTCTCCCTCCTCCCACCTATCACCCTTTGTCCCTCTTTTCCCCCATATGCTCTCTCTCTCTATTTCTAGCACAAAAATAAACTAAAAACAAAGTTTTATCAAATGGGCCTAAACTAGTTAGACAGGAAATTATTTCCCAAATACTTTTCTAGAATACATAAAATAAAAGATCAAAATTAAAAGCTTAAAGCCTTCCATTGGTAGTTAATATCTTCCTTCTCTTGTAAAATTAATGATGTTACATAAGAGGTTGCCTCATGAATTGCTGCTGCTGTAACCTATCTTCAAAGTTTTTGCTTTAACTCTTTCAGGACATGCTTTTGGAGTTCCCAACATTGTACTACATTCTATATATGCATATATATATATATATAGAGAGAGAGAGAGAGAGAGAGAGAGAACACACTACATCCTCATTAAGTCTTCTGACTAATTTAGCAGATCACCCAGATATAAGAAAACCTCAGCATAACATTCAATTATAACACTTACCAATGTTTCAAAAAACATCCTTGATGCTTCCTTTCGAGTTTTACCATTTAATAAACTGTCCATCCCAAGAACCTTTTTCCCATGCACAGGTTCCTTATAAAGTAAAGTCTGGAGATACTTGGCAACAGCCCTATAAGAAAATCAAGAGTCGGGTCTTAATAATAATAGAAAACTGATATCAGAATGATAACAAATAATTGACAATCATCATCACAAAAGAACAATCAGCAATTTTAACTTAGGAACTGTGACTAAAGGAATTGTATAGCATAGGAATTATGAAAAACACCTATTTACAAGTACACAACCATTTTCTCAAAGTGGAGAGAGAGAGGGTTTCGGGTTTTTCCATTTAAAAATTCTTAAATCAAAACATAGCAAATTATTTCATATTGTAAGGCTTCAAAACATAAACTTGTCAGTATCACCTTCAATGAGGTCATGCAAACCAGAAAAAGTAATTCCACTGACTTACAATAAAATGAAATTAGCAGCATGAATTAAACATGGAACTGACCATATTAAGCACACATACCTGGTGCGGGAAGACCATCCACTATTCTCAAGAAGACGAGTATCTCCAGCGCATGGCATGTCATCGACATCTTCAGCTATTTCATCATCATCTACATTCAAAAATTCTGAGAACAACAATAAAATATGTTATTCAAAGGAACTCCAGCACATAAGTGCAGGGGCAAAAGAGTATTTTACTTAAAATAGACGTGTAGACACCAGAATAAGAAAGCACATAGTCATCAATTATGCATGCACAGACAAATCTTCATTTATCCTTTAGGTGTTTCACAGCATTTAGTTGTAGCTAAAGTCCAACAAAGTTGAGAAAGGAGTTTGGAAGGGCCTAAAACGTACGAAGAGTACATTCATAAATGCATAAATAGTTGTGTGTAATGTGGATAGTCCGTGTACACCAAATCTTCATACCAATAGGTTCTAAGAAGGATACATAAGAAAAAAGACAGGCCAAGAGATATAAATAAGAAGTCAAGAAGGCAGGAAGAAGAAAAGGTCAACCTGTATCATCTCCAAAAGCTACATCTTCATAATCCTGCACAATATAGCCAAAATGTGAAGTTAAAAACACATATTGAACTTTACAGAGAGACAATGCCTATAAAACAAAATGACATGATGCAGAAAAGAGCCCTGTTTCCAGACGATAATGCCTATCCGCGAGGCAAAAACATAAATAGTTTAGGAACAGCATTACAATGTCACTTCATCTTTTTCTAGTCATTATTAGGGAACTTAAATCAAACAATTCTCAAAGAATCCGGGGTAAAATATGGCAATCATAAAATGAAAAGGATGGCCGGGAAAGTAGTTTTGACAGGCAAGGGAATGGAGTAAATACTTGTTTGAAGAATAAAGGTTTTATTTAGTTCTAACGGAAATAGGGCATCAACAGCATGAGGGTGTACCATCGTAAACAAAGCCAAATATATACGTACATGTGTACAAAATGTTTTTGTCCCCAAGAGAAAAAAAAAAAAAAAAAACACATGCATTGGGTTTCCTTTTTCCTTTTTAAAGGCTTACATTCAAAATAACTCTTTTTTTATATAAGAGAAGTTCCAAATTATTTTCAGAACCAACAAGAAAGAATGTTAACAACTTACACCACGATCTTCTGGAGGGGGGTCTGCAGTGACTTCTGCATCAATACCGCTACGTGGACCAACCTCCCGGCAACCTAGATTTTCCTTACCATTCCAGGAAGCATTCTCGTTGTCTTCACCATGAATACAATAAGAGTTTGGGTTGTCATCACAATGCAAGTTTGCCTCCAGGACCTCAGTTTCATTCACAGTATGTTGCTCGCTGTTTTCAATTTCTCCCACAGATTGATCAGTTGAAAAACTGAGGTTTTTGCATTCCCCAGTTGCAAGCGTAACATCTACACTGTCAATAAGTTCAGATGCACCTATCTGAACATCCGCTCTGATTTCGACACTGTGGTCAACAACTTGAATGGCATCAACTTCTTTCTGGATACTTGACTCCACTATCAATGCGTCCACCTCCATGGGTTGGGCGTCCAACTTATTGTCTAGTGACCCGCATAATGCATCGATCTGCAGTGATGCATTTTCCTCCTCAGTTTTATCCACAAGCCTTGACTGGACGTTAACATCAGCTGACACCTTGTAAATATCTTCTAAAACAGGATCAGCAACTTCAAAATTTTCTTTGTCAATTTCCATTTCAGCTATCTCTCCCAAGTGTTCATGTTTGGAAGTATTAAGTTCTTCCAAGTCACTGATCCTTTGTTCTTCAGCATCAGTATGGTGAGACTTTAGGTTATGATCTTCCTTCTGGTTTTCGTTCTCAATGTCAGCAGGCTGTACTGCTGTGTCATCTCTCGCTATTAAAGGTTCAGTGCTTAGAAGGGGTTCAATTTCTTTAGTAGCATTTGGCTCCAGAGAGGATGCTACATCCTTCAATGGCTCCATAGAAGCATTGTTTTGATCATTTTCAGAAACCCGGATTGTGCTCAGATCAAATGTTTCAGTGTGCAGATATATCAGTTCCGCCGACATGCCTGACAAACAGCAAACGAATTCAGGTGGCTTGTAAAGATTTTGCGAAGTATATTAATCATTCACATGGCTACCAGTATTCCTAAATAAACCAATAAATGATAGGCAGTAATTGTATCCATGCACATCTAATTATATTTAACTTACCAGTAAATATGGGTTCGGTGAAAATTGCATCTTCCAAAAATTGTCGCTGAATCATTGAAATTTCTGGGCAAGTACAAGGAGCCTTTTTTCGCACACGACGTATGTCTTCAGTATTTGTCAACTGCTGGCGTATTTGACTTCAGAAAACCAGCAGGCAAGTAGTTAGCATTAAGAGAGAGAGAGAGAGAGAGAGAGAGAGAGAGAGAGAATAATGTAGTATGCAACAACTCATACAATCAGATAGGCCTAGCATGCTTAGTATGTTTATTTTCATTTCAAAAATTTACAGAGTATCTAAAGTATATCTAAAGTAAATTACCAGTCAGTCAGGTCCCACTCTGCTACAACTACCGAACAATATACTTTTAAGGAACAAAATGCCAAATTCTCATGGAAAAACAGGCCCACACCACCCCCCCCCCCCCCCCCCAACAAAAAAAAAAACCAAAAAAAACAAATTAGCTTCTATATGCAGCTAAAATGTCAATTATACAAATTTAGTAGTATAGGCTTTTTATAGTCTTAAAACAAGAAAACATTATTTTCAAAAGGAAGCACTTTTCTTATGCTTGATCAAAATTAGTTGGTGTCCGTTATCACATACTCGCCATGCAAAACCATTGTATCATCCATTAGCACTTTCCTCTTTGAAGAGGTACCACGGACAGCAGTTCTTGAGCGTTTTGTGCACATTATTTCAAGTGCAGGCGGAGTGGGTTTCATTTTTAGAACTGAAGACCTTCTTCCAACTGAAGCAACAAAAAAAATTTAGTTCAGTCTTCATCATATAAGCCTTATAACTCTATCAAACAAAGATTTAGGGACAAAAAAAAAAAGATAAATGCCAGAATGATCTATCAACACAAAATGACATGTAGAAATTTCTGATGGCATGAAGAAAGAACCCATTTGATACCTAAAATAGAAGACAATAAATCATCATCATCAGGGATAGATTCTGCAGTTCTCTCTTCTCGGGCCACCCCAAATGATTCAACTGAATTTAAACTCTGCACTGTCATTGTACTTTCTGTGGAACTACGTTTTTTCCCTGATATGAATTTAATCCCATCACCATCACCGGCATCCCCAACTATGACTTCTTTTTCAGGCGTAGTTTCTACTATAAAATCACTTGGTTTAGAAGTGAACCCCTCTGGTACAGAGAGCAACTTTTCAGGTGCAGGCAAGTTAGAAGTGGCAGATCTATCCAAGTTCTCCAATTGAGTCTCCAAAGATGTTGCATTCTCCAATGAAGTTGGCCCTACAACCTCAGATGGTAAGTTGCAAGGGACTTCCGAAATTTTATTGGTAGGAGATGGTATATCATGATGACTTGGGAGGGAGCCACATGCCCGGAGCACAGGCACTTCAGCAGCTGCTGTGTCTTCATACGTAACAGGCTTCAAAGGATCTGTAATGATATGTGTGCACGATTCTCCCATATTATTAGCAATTTCAACATCATTCTGTATTTCAGGCTTTAAATATGTCTGTTGATCCTCCAAATAATCCTCTGATACTCTCGGAAAGTTACTACTTGAACAAATCTTACGAGAAGGGTCGTCCAACTCAGATGTGACCTGGGAGCAGCTAGGAGATGCATCAGTTTCATCCAACCTAACTCCAGCAGGTTCTACATGTTGGTCATCCTTTTGATCTAGGCAGGGCATAAGTGGTTCATTGTTTATCACAATACCATTATGTATATCTTCCACCCTGTTTCGGCCATCCAATGCACCAACTGTCCCCTTTGAACATTCCAATACTGGAGAAAAAGGTTTAATTTGGTCATGCTCCTGTGGCCTTGCTTGTTTGATCTCTATATCGCCCAAATGATAGCCATTCTCCTTGGTACTATCATCCCCACAACGCGGACCTGACATACTACCAGCATTTTCTGAGTTGCCCACGGATGCTAAGTTTGATAAATTATGGTTTGATAAATTATGGTCTTCAAAATCCAACTGATCATTGCAGGCCATAGGTTCCTGAACAGCAAACAGATTTGGCTCTTCAAATAGTCCAGGAGTTGATGGAGCCTGAGCATATGTGACAAAATCAGTATTTGCAGCCAGGACTTCATTCTGTTCAAAAGGGATAATAAAAAAAATATTCGTCACTGAGGCAAGAATTGTATTATACATAATATTGCATGAATCGCACCTCCGTCCACCCCTCAATAACAACGAAAAAAGAAACAGAATAGAACCTTGCTTACACATCGCAAATGACGAATAATTAGGACAAGACTTAAAACAGAAGAAAATAAGCTTTTGGGTGGTATTAATAAACCTGGCTTTCAATCCCATTCATTTGCATGGTTTCTGAGGTTCCAGGTATCCCCTCATACATATCATGCTTTTCCAAAGGTGTTACTGATTGGCCCAATGTCTGAGGATCACCACTGAAATAGTAGAGAATGAATAGGGTACATCAGAAATGTTGTAGTGTCCTAAGTGATTCCATGGATCAAAGAAATAAAGAAACCACACAACCATACACAACACCGCCTAACAGGGACCAACCTCATCAACATGAAAAAAAATCCAAAGAAACAAATAAATGCGTTGAGGGCAAAAAAAACCCAACTTTATTATTAAGTAGATAACCGCATACCACTCACATTTTTCTTCTGCAGTTTAATGACGGGGAAAAAAAATATACTTTGCTTAAAAATTAAAATAATAAATCACCACCACCACCACCACCATTCAAACTTACAGATTATTGAATTCCAGACGGATAAATTATAAATTTCAGCGTTCAACTTTACCATGAAAATTGGAGCTAAAACATGAGAATCTACAAATCCTAACACTTCAAATTTGTAGTCTCAAATCCTGTGATTTAAAATTTATTGGATACTTCAAGTTTACCTTATCCAAACCCACGATTATTACTTTTTCCATATATAATTAATCTTAAGGATATGGTGGTCAAAAAGAAGATGGGTGAAAGCAGAAGCTTTGTTTACTTGAAAAGAGGTAGAAACATAGGTCTAAACAATCCAGCAAAGAAGTGTTTTTTTTTTTTTTTTTTTTTTTCTTTTCAGATTCCAGCAAAGAAGTTGAGATGCTCTAATTCTAACTTATAGAATCCTCTTTTTGCAATCAAACAATGTGTGAAAGAATTAAAATTGAAACCCATGCTTGACACTTTTGAGATATAGAGTTTACTCTGAAATTCCATCATTCCCTTGAGCTGAAACCTTGCCAAAAAACAGGTCCTGTTTTCCATCATTCAAAAAACAATAGCATCTATAAGTGACATACATACATACGTGATATAATAGTTTTGTATTGTAGGAAACATAAAGATTATATTAGTGAGGTACGGAAAACAAGCCGCCATAAACAAGGTAAATGACAAATATATCACAGTTAAGCCACTATATTCTTGCATAAGCAACACATAACACCAAAGAGCACCCAAAAAAACAATGAAAGCTACACATAGCCCAAAGGATTTGAAGACATTAAAAATTGGTGAAACCCTACAATTGAAAATCAGCCCAAGCTGGCTTTGTGATTATATAAGAGATTTAAACAAAGACATTAGAGAGACAGGCACGTATGGTTTCTTGAAGTGGTTATAAATTATATACAACAGTCAGTAAAAACCCACTAGCCCGCTTTTTACTTTGTCCAAGCCCATATGAGAATATGAGAGCTTGCACATGTGAACTTTAGCCACTCCAACCAACTTGAAGCATTCTAAGAAGGCTTTTGTTTTAGTCGGTGAGTGACACAGGTAATGCCAAACCCTATAACAATCAATTAGCGAAACTGTAGTAACAAATCAATAAAAGCAGTGGCAAGCCATAATTTCACTGCAACAACACAAAGTTTAAGTAAACCATGCATAAAGAGGAAAAAAGACAAAATTTCCATGTATGCAAAGGAAGAAGTCTTGTAATTTCATACTATTCAACTATCCAGTCCATTACCAAATTCTTCCACTTAAAAGTTAATACTACAAAGCAGGAACAAAATATTACCTCATCAAATTCCAAACCAATTTGAGAAGTATCGCCATCACCAAACCGCTCTGAAAATAAACCAGGAAATATTGGACATTTAAGTTAGCTCGTACATAAACATCGTTAAGTTTTATCCTAACCATAAAATTTAATTCAATGTACAATCATTCACTCATGACAGTGAATTGATGAGTACTAACCATCCAATCCAAACTGAGATGTTGAGTAAACCACACCCTCCATTGTATCTTGGAGAGTTATTTGCTCCCTTGTACTGACATGATGGTCAACATAGTTACTGCAAAACAACTAAATGTTAAAACCAACACAAACACAAATCTTCGTATCCAGCATCTCTACAGCGAACGCTTTAGTCCTAAACATAATTGAACATACTAACCCCTGAAAAAATTCATTATCTGGTAGCTCAAAATCATCAAGATCAAAAGTCTCAGGCAAGGTTATGGAATGATACGGAGCAGTAGATTCTTCTGGAGGTAAATCGACTGCAGTGGAGCGAAAAGCTTGCTTTATCTTAAGCAAAGCCTCGCTACAATCATCAAACAGGTAATTCACCTTTCTAGAATAAATCCTCACCACACCAAGCAGAAGATGGCTGGACAACCGGAGAGCAATCGGAACTTCAGGAAAAAGAATAGAATCTGTAACCAAAGATAGATCATCAAAGTTACATGAGTGGATAGATGAATTGGACATTAAGAGAGAGAGAGAGAGAGAGAGAGAGAGAGAGAGACTACAAATTGAAAAACAACTGAGCTTACTGAGTGCAACTACATGCCCCATGAAATTTAATGCAAGAATAAGATCTAAAAGAATTTAAATGCATGAATTAACTAAAAGTGCTCTGCACTTAAAAGAAATTTTCTTTTTCTTGAATTTTTTTTTGGCAGAGAAGAATGAAACATTTAATTAGAAACAGTAAAAGATTGAAAGCAATAACCACTGATACAATTACACCACAACCATACATTATGACATGCATGATGCACCATAAGTCAAGTCTGTCTGATGAATTACAAAGCCTTAATTTATAGAACAAAAACCAAATAAGAAGCCCTGTGTAACTAAATTACTAAGACATCTAGCCTTGAAAACCCTGAGATAATTATACCACGAGCATAAGCAAGGTTAACGCATAAGTAAAAATATTTGAGAACTAGAAAACCCTAAATTAAAATAATCCTGGTCTATTCTGCATCAGGTACACTTCTGGGCATCATTAAGGCTTTCAGTTTCTTTAGAACTCATGGATAAGTAGCTTTGCCACATCTGTTGAGGCATTCGGTGAGTGTATTCAGTTTTTAGGTTTCTTAGCCCAGTGGATATCTTATCCACTGCACTGTCCACCACCTGCTCTTTTAAAGAAGATCTGTTTTCTAGTGAATTAATAATAAAAATAACTGGGGAAGGAAATTCAGAAAAGAAGAAGAAAACGCAACTCTTCTTGGAAATGTTTGTGGAGATTCCCTTTCAAATTTAACTCCTTTAGGTAAGATGTGATTACACGCAAATACGGATTATATGTCAATACTATGGGATAATAACATTGTGGTTAATGGCTCCCTGTAGAATAATATCAAGGATATTATTATTTAGTTTCCTATATCATCTATATTCCTATTTATTATGGAATTAAAATTATTTTCCTACTTCTTGTAGATTTACAATCTTTCCTGTTTGTTGTATGATTAGGTTATTATAAATAGGTGCTTTGTTCTACTTCTTGTAGATTTACAATTCTTTCCTGTTTGTTGTATGATTACGTTATTATAAATAGCTGCTTTGTAATTCAATATTGGTAGACTTGAATGATTGATTAAAAGGATTTTCTCCCTGTTTTATCTTCTTTTATCTAAATCTTTATTCTATCTTGATCTTCTTCTCCAGAATCTATTCTAATCCTCTGTCTGATTCTTCTAAATTCTCTTCGGCCTATCCCTTTTCTGTTATCTAGCTCCAAACCCTAATTTCTGGTTACTCGTTCTACATCACTCCCATTGTTGTCCTTGGAAAGTCATTTCAGACCGCATTAGTTCATATTTCCTAATATTGGGTTGTGCAAATCATTTCCTCGTCTTTATAGATTAAAATAGAGTATGGTCCTCTCGTAATGTATCCATGGCAGTGTAGGTTGGTTTTCTTTTCCATGGGTTGATATCATAAATTTCGTAGGGTCCCTTTGACAGAAAAATATATCCTTACAATCTGCTAGATTGAACAGAAGGTCTTGGAAACTTGGAGGTGAGACACTTGGTCTTGTGCAAGTGTTATTTCAGCAAGTTAAGTGATGAGCCACCTTCCAATGGTTAATCATCCTCCCGTGATTTGAAAGGTTAAAGTAGCTAAACATGGTCCTTTTTGTACTGAAAAGCTGTGCATCCCAAAAGGCCCTATGTTATCAAGGGGTTTGTGCTAGTTTTTCTTCTTCTGAGTATCAATCCTAGTGGTCATCCTCTACTAGATCGAAATCCAGAAAGAGTAAAAGAGTTCCGAAATGGGCAGGCATATTGTGATACCATGCAAAAACAATGCCTAATTTTGTATTATATCCTCCCCCCCCACAAAAAAAAGGGGAAATGGTGTCTTGATTCATTGGGTAGCTTTTGCATGAAATTTTATTGCTGCTTTTTGCTAAAAATGAATGCAGATATGGCTTTTCAACCTTACGGTTTGATTTGGAAAATCTAAAGAGCCCCGTAAAGTGAAAGTCTTTACTTAGATAGGGGCTCATGGGAAGGTTAACACTTGCAACATGCTTCAAAAAAGAGGACCCAGTTCTTACATATGCTCTTAGTGGTGTATCCTTTGCAAGAATTGTCTATAATCTGCTGATTGCATCTTTTTACGCAGTCCAGAGGCTTTTAATCTATGTCTGCATTTGTTTAGGGAGTTCGCGATTAATTGGGTTGTATCCAGAGATTGTTCTTCTTTTATGTCAGCGAAGCAAAATTTACCTGCAGAGGTTTGGTTATGTTCTAGGTAATATGGATGGAAAGAAATAGGATAATATATGAGGATTTTGCAGGCAGTAGAGGAGAGAAGTTATGGGATGAAGTTCGCTTAAGGTTTTCGCTATGGGCTTAGGTTTCTACAAAATATAAAGATTTATCCTTCTGAGTTATTTGGCTTGATCGGAAAGGTGCAATAGTTAGCCTTATAGAGTTTTCGTAACTGTTTCAAATTCAGAGGGACTTTATTTGTTGTCTCGATTTTGCATTCTGTTTTTCGTTGTAGACATCTTGTCCACTTGTGTAAATTAAACTTCGTCTCTTTCTCAATTATGGCAGTTCATGGAATACAGTTTTGTGGCTATTGTTTGGTGGTTTGGATTAAAATTTGAAAGAAAACAATGATTTATCAAAAATAAAAAGTGTGGGAGGATGTGTAGTTCCTAGCGGATAAACACATTTGGAGCATTCTTGTAGGCTTTATTATTTCTAAATCTAGGGACAAACAAAATTTTCTTTATTCATGCAGATTATATTTTCTCCAGGTTAGCTGTTCTGTAATCATTGTATTGCTATCTGTACATTTGGTTTCCACTGTTGTAGTTGTATTATTTCTGTTTCTTTTGAAGGAAAATTTTTCCAGCGTTTAAAAAATTCAACCAATTCATAATTCAAGCTGAAAAATTGCTGCTATCATTTTCCTATATTTTCTCGAGAGAAGAAATCATAAAAACATGGAGCACAGAAGGTAAAAAAAATGAGAACTGACCTACGGAGACGCCAATATCGGTGTCGGCGACCTGATTCTTGCGAAGCTTGCGCTCCAAATGTGCCGCTATCCATATCGTTCCAAGAGGACCCTTCTTGGCCAATATAAACTGAGAATAAAACATTTCTCTCTGCTTTTTTTTTCCTTCTCACCAGCTTTCTATACAGGTACAGGCGAAGCGAACCCCCAATTTTTACGCCAGCCAACCCAGAGTTAAGAACATCAAAAGGAAAAATACTAAATATACATGACAAGACTTAACCTCCAAAACCTAAAAACTTGCAATCGTCTCCTCAACCTAACAGTGAGGATTTAGGAAAATCCCAAATTAACAAACAAAAAAACCCTAACAAGCCATAGCGCTATTCTACCCTTTCAGAAAGCCCAACACTTATCATCCGCGACTATTTGGCCAAGAATTTGGAGCTTTCGGAGAAAGACATACAGGAACGTAGTTGGAGTTGACGGAGCGTAGCTAAATTGGAGTTGGAACTTTGAAACCCAGGCGTCGTAAAACGACGCTGTGTAGATACATAGACAAAATTATACAGCTTGGAGTTGGATTTGCAAAGGTGCCAAGGACTGAGTTTGACCCGGTGAGTCAGAGATCGGACCGAGTCGAAGCGTTTATGGAGAAAGACTATGTGGAACAGAAGAGAGGTAGCGCCTCTGGATTTTCGAACTTGGTTATGTTATGGTGTGGGTTGGTGCACCTTTGGTGATGGATTTTGGGGATCAAATCGCGTGGAGCACCAAAAACGAAAGTACGTGGAACAACATTTTCTCTCGTTCGAAATGACTTTACCGTCTTAAATTTACACCATATTAATTTAGAATTTAAGTAAATGTCAAAACTTATAAATTGCCATACAATAATCTTTCATTTGAATTCATAAACATTTTCTACATAGAAAAAAAAAACTTGAAATTTGATACTTTCAATTCTCAAGTTTAAATTCTATATAAATAAATGTCATTTCCTAATTTCTATGATTAAAATTTTAAAAATAACAAATTTTGCATTCAATTTCACTGTTCTTTTAGGTTAACCAAACAACAAATTTCACAAATTCTAAAAAATAAAATCTCGTCATTTCAATTTTTTTCATTTTAAAATTCCTCCAAACATAGTGTTTAAGGGCCTATTCAATTGGAAATTTAAGAGATTAAAATGGATTTATAATTTTTTATAGAGTTTAATTGCTTTGTAGAAATTTATATAAAAATTATGATTCAATTCCCTCAAAATCTCATGGGAGATGTGAGATTTGTTAATACTTAAAATACACTAAGAAATCTCTCTAATTCCCTCTAATTCCTCAACTTTTTTAAATTCTTTAAAATCAATTTCTAACTGAATATACCTGAAATGTTATAAACTTCTTTAAAATTCTAATTAAATACACCCAATTTCTAAGGATTTTAATAAACTGCATTAAAATCCTAATTGAATACAAGTCGAATTTAAGATGATCCACTTAAAATCCTAATTGAATACCCCTAAATTTATTAAAAGAATTAAAATATCTCAAAATCCCAATTGAATACACCCCAAATCAAATGTTTTTGGTGTGGAGTTTGCTCATCAAGCCAATAATGGGTTGGAAGGGGTAGTTGGTACGAGCAAGTAGAGGTCAAGGGAGGCACGGTAAATTAATCAAATGTTTTTGTTGTGAAGTTTGCTCATGCGCTAGGTTAGAAAATTTTAGGTAAATAGATAAAAATGACCCCTTCTTTTAATCTTGTGACAAAAACAAGATTTTTCGAATATGCACAGGCCATGCACAACAACATGACAAAAGTACAATTTTTTTACACCTTAAAATGACTTAATTGCCCTCGTATATAAATGGGTTATTTCCTCCCATTTTCTGATTTCTCTATCTCTACTCTCTCTAAAATTGATAGTTATTGATTGTTCTTAGATTAATGAAAGATAATGAAAATCCTAGTTGGAATATTTGATTATATATGCTTTGGCTGGAAATGATAATTTTGCAATAGAAATTTGTTGAAACTTGTAAGAATGGAAATAAATAAATAAATAAGTCCCTTTAATGATTTATTTGGAGATTCTTTGTGTTTGCTAATTAGTCCTTTTGGAAAATGAACACATTTTTGTGCTTGCAGTTGCAGATTACAGATTGGGAATTTCTTCCTCAAATCATCTTCTCTCCAAATTCGAAATCCCATTCAAAACTCATCTGGGTCAAAACCAATCTACAGTCCAAAAAATTTTCAAATATCGAAGAAAATTCATTATGAAAAAGTAAAGACACCATTTTTTTCTACTACAATCTCTCTCTCTCTCTCCTCTGCCGATGAACGCCTTATCCTTATAAGTTCAAAGAAAATCCTAAATTTGGTATATTATCAATACGTGCATCATGCAATTAATAGTGTTGAGGGATATGTGGGGGCCTAGATTCTGGAAAATCCCTTTAAAATCTGTAGTTTACAAATGTTTGACCTGAACCTAGATTTTGGAAATCCCATTAAAAATCCTCTCTTTCCAGTGACATGCATAAGACATGCACATAATATGCTTACATATCTGAGCCAACCCAAAAACTCAGAGCTCATAGGTTTCTCTTTGAAATCAAAAATGACATCATCACATGTGGCGTCATCACCGTATACACTATATGCACACCACATGCACATGATATGCATAGAATTGGAGATCGGGCAACGAGCTTCTTTTTGCATTAATAAGAAACTTTAACGGCAACCTATTGGTATAGTAGATACAAAAACATAATTGTTACGTATATAAGGTCAAAGTGGCAGTTTGAAAAATCTTGTTACGTATATCAACCACTGCTTAACCGTGCACGTGGAAACATTATACTCATTGTCGTTATTTCATGGACACGCATGACCCTTAACGTCCTTTAATATTTTTCTTAATTTTGTTTTTTGCCAAGGCCAGCTAGGTTGTGGATATACTCGCTAAATTTCAAGGCACAACATACGTACATCATAATTAGTGAACATTCTCACTTCTCATATTAAGATGTAGCCATGCACACCATATGCACACAACATGCACATTAGGGGAAAATTTTCACAAATTTCTGCAATTGGACATTTGAACCAGAAATTTTTCCATCCAGTTTTAATGGAATTTACCAGCCAAAACATAAAATATGGTATAAACATCCTATCTTTAAGGATGGAACAAATTGTTGTGTTTAGTTATGGCAGAACAATACATATAACTCACAGATCTAATCTAAAACCCCGAAAATCCCGACCTCACTCTTCTCACCTCTCTTGACATTCTTGTATTCGAAATCAGAGATGTGAGGTCAACCCAAAACCCATCTTACTCTTCTCACCTCTCTTTGGACTTCTCTCTTTGAAATCCTAGCTCATAGATATGTGCTCAATGATGAGTTGATAATATACTATATATTTTACCCTAATCTTAGTGTTAATTTATTGGTTATTTTGTGAGAATTTTGACACTTTGAATTATATTTCCAATATAGGACATTCGATTTCCTCTTGAGCAAAAAGTTATCAAACGGACGAATTTTTGAGTGATTCCAATTGGAGGATATCCGTGAGTCTTTCAAGATGATTGTACCAAAGTTTAAGATTTTTCTACTAAGTCGTTTGACTGTGGCAATGAAATAAAGGCCCAGCACGCAACTTTCCCTTTGGATATTTTGGGTATTTTGGAGGTCAAAATGGCATATTTTGAGGAAGATTCCTTCTGAGGTTTTGTTAGGAATGACTTAAGCTTTCAAAAGAGACCTTTTGGAACCAAATCGAAGTTGATTTGCTTGGTCAAAAGTCTAATTTTCTGAGAATTCCAAATTTCAGTGCAAAGAGGAAACCTTTTATTTGATGTTTTATTATTTTATTCCAAGACCTTTTCTAAGTAGGGTTTTATTTTGTAGTATTATAAATAAGGCTTTTTAGCCATTAAGGTAAGAGGAGATGAGAGGGGGGAAAACGCATTAATACTGTGCTAGGCTTTGACAATTTGTGTTTTTCTTTCAAGGTGTTTTCTATCCTTTTTCTATTTTCATTAATATTTTGTTTTATGATTGTTCGTAACTAATTTTTGTTTGCTAGGGCTAGGCCACGAGCCTTAGCAAAAATATGTAGTTTCTTTTCAATTTGCTTATAATATTATGCATGCATGTTTTGAATTATTAATCACCGTGTTTGAAACTGATTAGCCACCATTAGGATATTTAGAAAAGTTATTTGATGTAATTTTCACAGAGGGCTATCCCTGGAATTGGCCAAGGCTTCTTGTGATTAATATGTGTAACTTTTTAGAATGGACGACACGTCTTAAGGGTTATATGGTCCTTCAAAATGTTTTCACATAACTTAATGAGTCTTGCATGTTCACATTCGATCTAGACATCATGGATGGGTTGCATGTTAGATATACATTATATGTTGGAGGTTCCAAGTAGGATATACTTTAGGAAAACCTAACCTTCAAATATGCATGTATAAGGCATAAGTAATTGGAAAAATTACATAGGATTGTTAAGATGATGGCGGAATCCTAATGCTTAAATATATTTTCAAAACTATTTTCTTTTGTTTTCTTTACTTTCCCAATTTATTTAATTGTTTTAATTAAATTCGTTTTTAATGTTTTAGGTCATAAAATCACCATTTTTCAAACTTTGTTTTCAAATAATTAATTAAGATTTGGTTAACATAAATTATTCATTCAATCCTTGTGGAGAACGATCTTGTTAGAGCCGGCTATACTACAATTACTTTGTACTCTTGCAAGTATTTAAGTATTTTTATCCCTACTTTTGTAGGTGGTAAAAATCCTATCAAGAAATTGGCGCCGTTGCCAGGAATTATTTTAAATAATTTGTGTTTATCATAGTCTTAGTTAATTATTTTTGTATATAACTTTTTATTTATTTTATTTTTTAAGTTATAATTTGTGCAACGATGGAATTTGTTCCTTTTCCTAGATTCAATATATAATTAGTAGAACCGTCTTTATGGGTCAAATATGCAAAATGGGGTTTTTATGGATTTAAACCCATAATTTGAGCACTTTGCTATGTGAAGACCCATGATATTTTGCAGTGTTCGAAAGGGAATATTTTCCATGGGTTGTCTAAGAGCATATCAATGTGAGAAATGACTCAAAAAGAAATTGGAACAATCCATATTCAGAGTTCTACCCCCAAGTTTGCAAAAGCATCTTAAGCACTATTTTGAGCAGTCTAATGTGCCACGAGCTTTTGGTAGAGGACAAACTCTCGAAATTGTTGGAATCAACTGAGTTTACATAGAAATAATCAATCATGGATTTCATATTCAAGCATTAAACTGTGGGAAAAGTTTTGATGATCAAGAGGATATTAGTGCAGAAATTGAGGAGCAATTTGCCATTTATTCACGCCCAAGGGAGGAAACAACCCTTGATGATCTTGAGAGTTCTCCAGAACTTGCTTTAACTCAAGTCCATATGGCACACATGCCCAATCAAGAGGCGGCAAAGAAACCAACCAAGCTGATGGAATTCATCATAACGGACATGTTGCAAGGGGTTGTTCACACCAAGTTAGAATCTGCTAAATCACATGACAATGCACCAACAAAGCCATTCATAATTGCAGAAATTAAGTGCAAGTCCATCGAGCAGGCTACATTTTATAACGAGAAGAAGAAAAGGCTTAATGGCTGCTCAATTCTTTGTCAAGACATTCGGCCTATATAGAAATTATGGGTATTAAATACAAGATTGAAGTCAATTCAAGGGAAACACAAGCATTGATGGAGGGGACCCTATTTGATCACAAAGATTCATTCACATAAAAGGGCAATTATGAAGGATTCAACCACTGATAAACATTAACTCACTGTTGTCATATGATGCTATCAAGGAATGATTGACTCTAAGAGGACAAGTGATGTGATCACAAACCTCATTCCAATATGTCTAGCTATAAACGTTAACTAAAGCACTAATCAGTATTTTATGTTGGGTTTTATTCTAATTAAAATTTTATTGTGTGGTTTTTGCATATTGCATTTGGAAGCACTTTGGCCCTAAATATCCAGTAAGCTCGCTTATTCGACTGAATCATGCATTCAGCAGCATTCATCCGTTCACTTCGACACATACATCATCCCATTCATCAGAATATTTATGGCAGTCAAATTCAACACAAATTCAAGCAAAGAATACAGAACGAGCACACGCAGAGGTCCAGGGATATACTCACAGTGGGGTTGCTGATGAAGCCCTCTGCTTCGCTTGGAACCTTCTCTCAGTCAATATCTCCCTCACATTTTATTAAAAATTCCATTACATTCATGTTTGGGAGGAACCAAGCAACACAAAGGAAGACCATTGATTAACTTCAGCACTCATATCTGGATTCATGCAAGTATTTTTCCCATGCATCCATCAATAAAGACATGCACACATACAGACAAATATACATGAGCATTGATGAAATTTTAGATCCATGGATGCATGAATGACAGCACAAAAATCTAAGCACTGTATTCCAAACAATTCACAGAACAGTACCAAGAGAAGAGTGGATGAGGAAGAGATCCTCTCCGGATCTCTCCCACCAAATCCTATTAACTTCAGCACTGAGATCCGGATTCATGCAATTATTTTTCCCATGCATCCATTAATAAAGACATGCACACATACAGACAAATATACATGAGCATTGATGAAATTTTAGATACATGGATGCATAAATGACAGCACAAAAATCTAAGCACTATATTCCAAACAATTCACGGAACAGTACCAAGAGAAGAGTGGATGAGGAAGAAATCCCCTACGGATCCGGCGATTCGGATTCTTAAAATTTAATTCAACAACTACAATTATTATAACTTTTAAAGGGACCCTTATAGCCGTGAGATTAAATTTCAAGAGCTTGAATCTCTGGATCTCTAGAATTTGGTGGGAGAGATTCGGAAAGAAGGGGATGATAGTTACCTTTGTGAGGAATCTTGAATCAACGCTCTAGACCATGGAATTGCAGACACCTCCTTGACAAAAGTGATATTTTGGAGGTCACTCAACCCACAAATCTAGAGCTCACATAACTCTCTCAACATCCTTTCTCTTCCAAATGAGAAAAGTAATACAATAAGTTGAGGGCTTTGAGTACTTATATGGGTATTTTAGTAATTTTGGTATTGTGTATGGCTTGTGCATGGTTGGTTTGTTCTATTTCTATCCCAAGATTAAGAAAATTGATCATTTTTGTCTATTTCCCAAAAATTTATGGTTTGAAAATGACATTTTTAGTGTGGTATCTTGTTTTGCTTTTAGCTCATTTTTTTCTTCTTTTTGGCAGCTACGAATTTGTTGGAAGAATTGTTCTTCCCAGTTGCAACACATAGGTTTTCATTGCATATATTTTTTGAGAAGGGAATGCGGTTGCCAATAAATTAGTCAATTTAGGGATGCTCTCGTCTTTACTTGTTTGGCATGCGGCTCCACCCTTAGCAACTCTTCCTTTTTTACATTCGGATTTTTTAGGCATTCCTACCTACATGTTTGTCTCCCCTTTTTTATGTGTGTTTTTAATTTCCCAATCATTTTGGCTCTTTGTTTTGCAGCTTGTTTTGCAAGTTATAACCTTCTAGGTTTAGTTTTAAGGGGTTTAGCCTTATGTTCCCTCTCTTCTTTTGTATTTTATTATTTAAGAGGGGTTAGGTTTTATGTTCCTTCCTCTTTTATTGTAATTTGTGTTTTTAATTTCTGAGGGGTAAGGTTTATATTCTTCTGGACTATATATAATTTCTTATTTCATATCAATAAAATTTCCTTGTACCGTCGATGTTTTAAAAAAAAAAAAAAAATCACCCATTATTAGCTGTTGAATTTTATTACAAAAATGCTAGGTGATCTTAGGGGTTGAAATCATATTTATAAGTTGTGTGGTACTTTGTAATATGCTTGATGCGAGACTCTATTTTCCAACACGTCTCCTCACGAGTGAACCCACATAGAGTCACAAGGGAAATCAATTCCTACATCGAGAACTGGTCAAATCAGTCAGTATCCACTCTTTGGAGCCAACACCAATCTTTTCAAATGTGCAGTCATTCAGTAGGATGTTCAAGCCCGTAACTTGGGCCCATTCTGTCTAGGAAGAAAATTCGAGTGTAGACTGTTCAATTAATCAAGCCCAAGACAGGTTGAAATAATAACATGCTATGATATCATAATAAACTTTTCAAGCCTATACAAGTCCACCACCTGTATTATCGATATTGCCCCCCAACTTAACCACATATTATTAAGTCCTGAGTTTTATCACAAAATGGCTTAGTGATATTAGGGTGGAATATCTCCTATATAAATTGTACTATTTTTTGTCATATGGTCGATATGGCATGTAGGACTCTATTCTTCCACAATGTGCAACTTAAAAATCGTTACAGTGAAAGCACAATTTAAGGTTACATCACATCGAAAATCAAGGAGGACATTAGATTAAAACTCCGCAGTTTGTCATACATAAAGTTCAATATGCCACAGCATGAGCAAGGTGACTTCACAAAATTTACAAACCACATTCAGAAACTCAAATTATTTATAACTATCCAATTATTCAAGGCTGTACGTAAATTGCCTCAACTTGGCCATCTCTCTCTCTTATAACAGTGCAAGCAGCAGAGAGAGAGAAAGGCGAATCATTCATTCGTGGGCTACACGAATAACTTGCTTACCAACATTTGTTCCCGCAAATAAGCCTACAAAAGCAGATGGAGCACTTTCCAAGCCTTCATTCATGTCTTCAATGTAAATAATCTTCCCTTGCTTGTAGTAACTAATGACATGTTCCAAGAAGCGTGGGTACAAGTGTATGTAATCACTTTGCAGGAATCCCTGCATCCTGATACGCTTTGATATCAGATTGAATACATTGCGGATCCCTCGGGGATCAGAGAGGTTTTTCTCAGACACCATTCCACAAACAGCAATCCGACCGTGAATTCTCATGTTCACAATTGCTGCATCAAGCATGTCCCCTCCCACATTATCAAAGTAAATGTCAATGCCTTGTGGAAAGTACCTGTAACAACATAACATACTGAGTGTAAACATCTTCATTTGACAATGGCCCAAAGTCTCAAATATCGTCATGTTCACAAGTGTAAACATCTTCAACATAACACGCCCCCTCACCCTAGCTCAAGTGCAACTAGGCTTGAACAAAAATGTGGATCAGTTATATCGAGGGCTCATACGTGGATTGGCTATTTTATGCCAAGTTAAAAGTAAAGCATCCAACCCAAAACCTTATATCATTGTATCATTGTATCGGAAGGTTTTACATTCGCAACATGGGTTATACTCTCAATACAACATAACTCAATCACTAACCTTTTCAAAGCTGCATCCAGGTCTGCCTCTTCTTTGTAGTTAAAAGCTTCATCAAACCCAAGCTTATTCCTCAGAAGATCAACCTAGCAAATAACATGTCCCAATTAAGTTCTATTTCTTGTCAGCGCTATTTTATGAAATATGATTCAAATATATTGTCTCAAACTATCAACATAACTAACAGAGAAACACAAATGAGACCTTACCTTTTGGCTTGAGCCACAACTTCCAACAACATAACAGCCATGCAATTTAGCAAGTTGGCCAACAAGCTGACCAACAGCTCCGGAAGCAGCAGAAACTAAAACACATTCCCCCTTCTTAGGGGAGCAGACCTCGTAGAATCCTGCATATGCAGTAAAACCTGGCATACCTGTAACAAGAAATTCTTGTTTGGTTACTGATTTAAGAGCTAAACAAAAGAATTTTATTTAAACTAATTTTTTTTAATCTAACGAAAACAGTAATAGTGTAATACACTAGT
Organism: Pyrus communis; assembly: GCF_041283825.1. Lineage (NCBI taxonomy): Eukaryota > Viridiplantae > Streptophyta > Magnoliopsida > Rosales > Rosaceae > Pyrus > Pyrus communis. The sequence continues at coordinate 46,146 of NC_142576.1, forward strand.
CTAGAAGCAGGGTTGATTTGAGTCCCTCGCATCCTCCCTCATTGCTGTCTAAGGGGGAAAGGAACAATTGGACACAGTTATACAACATTCTAAGCTAAAGCATACATTGAATAGAAAAATGGAAGCGTCTTAAATCTCCAGGAAAACAAGCGGGACTCTGAATGACTAGAATACTGAAATTGCGGCTGGTTGTTAGAAGTGATCAAATGACTCAGAATCCTTCAAGAAACTATCATTAGTTAAATGTTAATGCTTGATTATCTAGTGCAGAGTAATAAATAAATAAAAAATGAATGGTTCGTACTTTTAAAAAAAATTCTCTTGCTTAGTCAGTCAGCATTACATAATCAGTGATTGACCGGACAAGTACATGCGCAATCCAATCTTCATAAGTTCATAACCATAACTAAGGTCTTCAACTATTTACAATGACACTTTAGATATAACGAAGCACTTTACGTTTATAAGTTATCTAAACAATATCGTCAAAGGTGTTTCTAGGTCAATATTCAGATGATTTACTAGTGTTTAATATTCTGATGATATTATTCTTCTCCAGCGGAGTTATACATATATGCTGATTTACAAAACAAACAAGTGTAGGCATAAGAATCGAAAGATGAGATAGAAGAATAACATTACCAAGAAGACCCACATGGAATGATAGAGGGATGTCGCCGTCTGGCGTAACTTTTCTCAACTGCTCAGTTCTAGAAATCAAACTGTATTCTTCCCATCCAGTGAACCCAGAGATCAAGTCGCCAGGCTTGAAAGTCGGATTATCAGAACCCACAACTTTGGACACACCAAATCCTTCGATTGGCTGACTCATTTATGGGTGTGTATATAAGAGGAAGGAAGAAAAACACAAATTAAGAATGATTGAAAAAATGAGTGAAATGAAATGACAATTGTTAGGTAGGTAAGGTAGGTACCGTACCTGGCCAGGAACGAATGGAGGAATATAGGAATCACGAAAATCGCGCATACGGCCTCTCATGTAAGGGTCGCAAGAGAGGTAGAGATTCTTGACCAGAAAAGCTCCGGAGCCTTTAGGAGGCTTGAGCTCAGTCGTGGCGCTGACCACCACTTGCAAGTCCGTCTCCTTTGGAGTTCCCTCTACGAACCCCTTGAATATCACTTGCTTGTTCTCTACTAGTACTTTTTCAGCCATTCAGTTCAATAACACTAGACACTCACAGATGCCTCTGGTTTCAACGCTTCTTCCCTATCAAAACAATGTGACTGACTGACTGACTTTCGTGACGAGGGTGGGAGGGATTAGGGACACTGAGTAACTACTCCCTCTGCCTGCCTCTGGGACTGGGTCCGCCCGTACCCATCATTCCAATCACCGTGTTCGTTACCACTTACCTACCACCACCGTCCAACTTATACCTTTTGCACGTGCCATCGTTTCTATCTGCACATCCTGCCTACCTAAGACGGTAAGACCAAAACGGCGCTCTCATTTTTTTTACTATTGGATTAAATAAACTGGAAAATATTAATGAACAAAAATTAAAAAGAATGTGTGAGATGTAAAAAAATATGTAAATAACACTACCCTACAATAATGCCATAGAAAGAGAGATCATCTGCAAAACCTAAAATCCACCATTTGAGGAAGAAAACGAGGAATCCATGTTGTCGATGCCGCCAAGGCATCAAATATACAAGGGAAATGATCTCATACACCACTTTTCTCTTTGTTACAAACTCCTGTTCATTTCTCAGGAATAATGAGAGGTGCAAATCACTTCCCAATATAAGTACAACGATTGGCCTGCGAGTGCAATTTCCACGGTACGAATTTAACAGCAACCACCACCAGCATTCAATTATTAACATCCCAAAAAAGGGCTCAAAGTAAAATTCAGCTTTGAATTCACTATACCTGTACACTTCGGAATTGAAATGAATTCCATATATTATCAGTTGGACTGATAATAGGCGTAAACAGGAAAACAATGACTCTCATCGCTTGAACTGAAACACAGCTCCATGGACACAAATCAAATTTTGTAAAACCTTAGAAATTCAACAAAGTTTCTCGGTTATTTACAACAAAATCCTTGAAGAATTGGTTAATAAAAAAAAAAAAAAAAAAAAAACTCGTTCTGCCCATCAAAGAGCCAGTTTTAGTGTGCTGCTTTAAGGACTACGCGAACTCCAGAGATGGTCAACCACATCATAGGAACTGCTCAGGTGTTGAAAATCAGACCGGCGAAGAACCGTCCCTTGTGCTTGTCTGGTGCTGTCTCCAGTGGGTTCGTTTTGGTTTGTCTTGGCTGAACAGCTTTGGCGCACACATACACGGTGATGTCTTGTGTCAGTAGTGTAACTGCCACGCACCTTAACCACCAATATGACTTCCTTGTCTCTGGTGTCTTCACACCACCAAGTTTGTGGAACAACATCAAGAAACTCTTCTGGGGTTTGGTGCTCCTCGTGATGAACTGTCACCTCAGCTATATGATCTGGTCTGATAATGCCAGCTGAAGGAGTAACCTGGTTCAGAATCAAGACTAATTATCTTTGGCCAAAAAATTAACAAATTATTTTCAACTAAATGTTGGAGAGAACAAGGTTTGACCAAGGTACCACGTTACATCCTGATCCAAATGGAAACAATTTAATTATGCAACAGACGAATCAAATGATCAATAATAACACGACTTCTACTGCTACAACATTAGCACGCTATCCAGAATGTAGTCTGGTGTACAAAATTAAAAAACAGAAGAATTTCCATGTTAACAACAATAACTTTGGTAAACTTTGTTCCTAACTTACGGATAACAATGAAACATGGTTATGCCCAGAAGGATGAATGCACGAGTTTCCAACATTGGTGCAAGTCTGATTTTAAAATCCATATCTTAGTCTTAAATTCTCAATATAGAACAATCCTAACTTTCCTTACAGAAAAAGGAAAATGGCAAATTCATAAGCACTTTCTGTGGTCTAATTCACCTTTCTAATGGCAGAAAATCACTTTCTTTTCTTCCTCACCCCCCCGTGCGGGGGCAAACAAAAAAAAAAAAAAAAAAAAAAAAAAACCCAAAAATGATATTGCAAGGATAGAAACTGGCATAGTATCTTCCAACTCATTTCTAACAGCTCCAATCGTTGAAACTCCAATGCCTACGCGCATTCCTTGTCCTAATGGGTTATTGTAGCTAAAAAACGTATACAAACAACTTTTCACTGCAAAATTACCATGTTGACTAACACCCTCCACAACCAAAACACTCAATTATTGTAATGAAAATTGGGCCAAAAACAATAACTGGAATGAAAAGCACATGTACTGTTCCGAAGCTTGGGAAGTTACCTCAAGCCATCGTGGAAAGCCAAAGGAACAATAGTCTGATGTGGGTCCATCCTCCTTAATGATTGACTGCCCTTCGCAAATAATATCAAAAAAAGCATCTTTATCGCCACATTTATTTGTAATACGCAAAATGGAGGTGTCCTGGTTTTGAAGGATTATGTTGTTTGTACTGACAATAGTTTCTGGAATCTTGCATTGTTCTTCAATAATACATTTGATTTTCTCATTTGATTTAAGGATTTCTCCAAACTCTAGTCTCCTTAGAGACTCATCAACTCGAGCAATATCAACAGTAAAAATGCAACGGACAGGCTTGTGATCACTGTCTGTCACATCCATGCAGGCCTCGTACCTATAAAAGAAGATGTCAGACTTGAAACACATGTTACTCGTGCATTCATCATTCCATCAAAGATTTCACTGCCACCCAATCTCATGAACTTTGCATATTTCATAAAACAAATTTATTTCCAATAAAGTTTGCCTCTAACAACTAAAAATAAAGTCAATGTGAATGCTCGTGAGCATGAAATGCATAGGAGATGAGATCCTCTGGCCTCAATAACTATTTTCTTTCCAATCCATAAGTTACACAAGGCATAACATATAACAATAGGCCTGTAGGAATTACTTAACCCTATTCCTTTGAAATTTGAAATGGGAAAACTTACTGTGAGATTGAAGACACTACAGGGCATTCTAAGCTGCACTCTGATACTGACGCTGAGCGGCTGTCACGGTACAAAATTCTATCGCACCAAGCTGGAGTGCGCTTCTTCTCACCAGAATCATATCCTTTAGGAATGCAATTAATACGAGTTTAGAGTTCAGAAGAAAAGCAACGCAAATGCCTTACATTGAAAAATGTCTTATCTTTTTCTTGCAGAAGCATAAATGTCCAAACAGCACAATACAACATAAAAGTGAAACGATCTAGTAATTCAAAAAACAGAAACATTGTCACTGAGTCTTGACAGACCACCTAACACACAAGTTATAACTAAATACTGCTAAATGACCTAAATAGATTACTCAGCACTCAGTAAAGAATCTTCAACCAATCCCTTTTTTTTCTTTCACTTTTTAGTGCCCATCTAAAGCAATGAATTTAGGAATCACATGTGCAACAGTAAACTGTACCTGCTAAACCAGCTTGATGCCTTTCAAACTTATACGTGGGAGGAAACTTAATATCTGCCTCACGCATTCCTTGGAAGACATTTCCAGCTTCCATTTCCACTCGGAGCTGATCCCTTTCTCTAAGCCAATCAAAACATCTTTGAGAAACAAAATCTCTAGCTTCATCGTAAGATATACCATCAAGTCGATAGTTAAAATCGCCAAGAAATATGACCATGTCTGCCTCAGATAACTCAGGCATCCCTTCTGCAGAATTGTTACCAATAGCCTGAAAAGACACCAACAATGGTTTATAAGATGGCTGGAAGAAAATTGATCCTGTAACAAGTAACTTAAAAACCAAAAAGGTGCTTCTACCAATTTTACACATACATGTGTGCCACGAAGCATTTGAACTGCAGATGAAGCACTAGCTGCAATAGAATGGATCAATGGCAAGCCAGATCTATAAACAAACCAAAATAAATATATTGAGAAGGCAAGGGAACAATAGAAGAAAAGTTGAAGTGTTGTACCAGCTGCACAATTGAGAAAGTTAGGTCGGCAGAAGGTCATTGTTCGATATACATGATCGAAGTCTGCATTGCGGCGATTAACGGCTTCTAAGTGTGCAGCAAAGTGACAATTAACAAAGCACATTACCCGGCCATATATTCTAATCCTCAAACCAACAGCTCCCTGTTTGAACGACCTTTAGCCAATTAATATTGGTCATAACCAAATGAAAATGGCAACACAACAGTACAATGAACAAAAGCACAGGTGTACCAGTGTGTATGCAATATGCATGCTTATGAAAACACAATGGGAGACAGAGGGCTGGTTTGGTATTGCTGTGCTTTGAAAAAAAAGCTGCTTCTGCTGTGCTGTGAGAATAAGCAGCTGTGAAATAAAGCAGTAGAGTGTTTGGTAAACTTTTTTGTAAAAGTGCTTTTGAAAAAAAAAAGCAGTATTAGAGTGTTTGGTAAACTTTTATGTAAAACAGATGTGAAAAAAAGCCAGTTTTTCAAAGCTAGGTTTTGCAGCTTCTTGTTTTTGGCTTTTTTTCATCCAAAACTGTGAAAAAAAGCTGAAGCTAAGTGTTTACCAAACACAAAAACAGCTCCCAGCTTTTTTTGATAGCAGCTTTTTTCAGAATCACCTCAGTACCAAACCAGGTCAGAAACCCCCTAAAAAAATTTTTTTTTATAGAAAACAGAGTACACATATTAGTAAAAATGTAATACAGCAGAATGAAGGTGAACAAGCAGTCCAGGGCAAGTCAAGATAAATCAAGATGCACAATATGGGAAAAAATAAAGCAATCTCGTAAGTAACCACAGCCTTCCAATCCAAGAAGATAGGTTTTCTAAAAAACTCAAAACCTGATCCCACAGATGCCCAAAACAAAATTTATCCTACTAAAAATTCACCTCCTCACATTTGTTCTCAAAAAAAATTTCTTTTCATCTCCATCCAGAAATTGAGACCATCTAAATGACTACTAAAAAATATATGAAATTAATTGACCACCTCCTGATCTATATTCATCAACTTATGAGTAGAAACGTAGATTAGAACCAGAATACTGATGTTTCTACCCTCTATGAGTAGATTAATAAATAAAGTTCACCAAATTGAATAATATCACTAGTACAGGGGAGAACTCATAGGATAAGCAGGAAAACTATCAAATCTCATTTGTGACGTATAACCAGTATTAACACTAATTTTTCCATGAGATTATTCGTGTGTGGAATTGTGAACCTTGACCTCAAAACAGATACTGGAGGCACAGAGCTATTAAAATTCACTCACATGCAAAGCACTAAAGTTGATCCTTACTTTAATATATTTCATCTTTCCTTTTCCGTTTTCCCTTTATATCTTTGGCAATCATTTTGTTAATTATCGCAACACAAACACAATTTTTATCACAGTACAAATCGGCATAACAGAGGTAGCCCTACCTTGTTACCAATGGCACGCCCAAAACCACATGGAACTGCTGCAGCATCAACATCCCCAACATGAGTCCTAAGATTGTTTCTCACCCTCAAAGACAAAAAAACTGAAAAGTTATGATGACAGACTTGCAAGGGTAAAATCTCTATAAAAGGGTACGAAAATCAATTCTAGGGCCCGTTTGGATTTAAGGGTGAATTTGGACTTGGATTTGAATTTGGGTCTCTAAATCCAAATCTAGTCATTTGGGCTGCATTAATGAGAACCAGTCATTTGACAAATCCTTCAACCTCTTCAACGTCCTCGATGACAAAATTGCAATCGAACCGTCTCAGAACTCATGCCCCCATCTAAACCTTCACCACCCTCGATTAGAGGTATGTTCCTCATGATCTCTCTCTCCCCTCCGGCCATCTCTCTCATCCTTCTCTGTCATCTCTCAGTATTTCTCCCTTTCTTTCCTTTCTCCACTTGCGGATCAGATTCCAATTTTTATTTGCAATCGATGCAAAATCATGGATCAAATCTCCATCTCTCTCTACAAAGTGACCTCAAGAAGAGGGAGAGACATATGAGGGACATAGGTTGATTTGTGGGAAATCAACAATCAAATCCCACAAATCTCCATCTTCAGTATTTGGTTGTTGAGAAATTGAGGGAAAACGAAGGAAAATTCTGAATTGGTGAGACTGTGAATCACTGTTCTTTTACTAAATTTCAGTATATATATTTAACATTTTAATTAACTGATTATATTTTTTATATTTTTCTAAACCTTTAGATGAAATCTAGGAGCCAAGAATTTTATTCAAACAAAAAAAAAAATCAAATAAATGGATTTGAAAACCAAATTCAAATCCAAATTTTAAACCCAAACAGACCCTTAATGATGAAGAAATAATCAATCAACGAATTAGGGAGCTTCCTGTCAAAAGATACTCACCACACAGCAATGAGCAATCCTGCCAATTGCCTGGACCCAACGCGCTCAAATGTCAAACCTTCATCCAATGTTTTTCCAATCATATCCAGCCACCACTGCCCAACAGAGCTGCCCTCAAGCCCTACCTACAGATGAAGGAGAGTCATGACGAGGGGTTATAGTCAACCATACAAGTGACAATACTAACATGTGAGAAAATATCAAGTTACAGCCATTCCATTGCTTTCATTGGAAAGAGAATTGTGGTTAACGGGTTAAGTAAAGAAATACTCAAGCATCGCCTTATTAAAAATAAAAACATTACTATTTGTGTTTGGTTGCATCATAGAAGATACAGAATGCTGCTCCAGAGGTCCACTTCACCAGTGGTACATGTGCTCTAAACAATGCATGGCATTTGGGTGATGGAAATAGATTCTTAGAGTTTGAGCCCAATATTAATAATTTAAAATGATTTTTATATAAATGGCTATAACCTTAACATCCTCATCGTCTTAATTCTAGACCTAGGCTTCCTGAACTAAATGATTGATGATCACACACAATAACATACATCAGTATTTTTCTTCATCGAAGGCAGTTTGACAAGCATTTCAAAGATAAACTCAACACATGCATATTGCCATCATTATTATAATAACAATAATCTTCGTCTAGGCTTGTTGTATCAATTGAAACTTGCTCATATGCAAAAGAATGCATAAGCATTGTCCTTGATGGAAGGCATTTTGATGAGCATTCAAAGATACCTTTGGATACGATTAACCTTAAGGCATTCTATGTGGCTCAAAATTTCTTGCATCGAACCTTTTTCATCAGGCACCAAGCAGCAATTTATCAACTCTCTAGGCAAGAAAATTCATTAATAAAAAATAAAATAAAAACTTACAGTTTCTTTGGCTGCAGACATGGCAAGAAAACCAGCACCCATTTCAATTTCTTGCAACCCGACAACAACAATTCCAACAGTAGCAGCAACAGAGCCCAGCCAGGATATAAGTGAGTCCTGAGATGCTCTTCCCTGTCCAACATTCCATGTACCAGTCAATATTTTCAAATTTTCTATCCTTGTATATGTAAATTCTTTGCCGGCTAACTCTGAGCACAATATATTGTCAAGAGGTCCAGGGGACATGATATTCCATCCACATATACCACCTTGATTAGCCAAGGTAAATATAAAACCCGCTCCTGCAGCCATTTTTATGACAGGACTGCTGTGAGCCACCCATCCTCCAAGCAGATTACCCTCAAGGTCCAATACGTGGACAGTACCACTTGCATAACCAACCCATATACGTAGCCCAAATGTACAAAAGCATTGGACAGCAGAAGAATGATAGTGGTATTCTTGTATACGATTGCCATTTCTATCCCATTGTACAAGTAGGCCATTTGTACACCCAGTCCAAATCATTCCATCCATTGCTATCACCAGTGCTTCAGTTCTTCGATTATCATCTCCAAAGGCACCCTTCACTGCAACTCGACGAACAGCATCTGCTGCTCCCATTATGGCATTACGTGACCGCTGAAAGAAACCAAAAGAACTTTGTGTTTTGTCTTTCTTTGATCCAGCAATGGGTTCAGCGGAGAAGTCCTGTGCTGACGAAATGTCCACTCGATTCTCAATCTGACCATCTGTACTGAACAGCTTCAATAACTCCCTTGTACGAGCATCCCTGTATATGAAAACTACTAGCATAACTTAAATACATGACTTTATTTAGCCTGCCCTTACAACTGTAGGTGCCCACAGCTTACTCTATAAAAATGTGAAGCGGGCGGGCGGGCGGGCGGGGGTCAAACTTCAAACTTTGAGTAAAATATTCAACAACAAAAAAGTTCAACATTCTGCAGTAGAAACGCTTGCCAATTTGAAAAAACAAAGAGAGGAAGAAAGTCCTCCACACACGTAATCATTCGGACAATAAAACCTCTATATAGTCATAATGCTGGGACCAAACCAATTTATTACTACAGGGAGGTTATTACTTAATAGAGTTGCCGTTACAAAACTTGTTCTTTCACTTAGTTATCTAATGAAAGCTGTATAGATACAATAATCTACATTACTATAGAAACATGTCAATTCCCAAGATGTAGACATTGGAAAAAAAGAGAAACCTAGTCTCTAAAATATCTAATGCATGTATGTATGTAGTGATATCTTTAATGCCTAAAGTTTCATGCCAAGAAGCTCTAAACATGCTTGAGAAGCTAGAAACATATTGGCTTCAAGAACAAGATGTCCATGTTGACGAGTTATTACATACACGGAAGCTCAGAGACGTAGCAACAATTCTAAAGAATAACTCATTATCTCAAACAACTTTAGAGAAAATATTTCATTTCATCTTAAATTTTTATTTGTGAATTGCATATTTTTGGACTTACTGACAATTATTACCATGTGGAAGCAAGTTTTTTTAAGATAGAACCTAGAAAAATTATAACTAATTAAAATGTGGAGTTTATTCCTATTATAACTGGCCCAAGTTGGAACTGAAACTTTTCGTGACTAGATAAAGGTTGTTCCAATAGAGTATCGCTATGGAGAGGTCTGAAGTCACAAAAGGTTAGTAGTTTCTGCAGTTCTCATTCACTAATAATTCTAAAACATTTCATAGTGCATAAGATAATTCAAAGGGGCACTGAAAAAAACTTTAAACCCATATGCCAAAACAATACTCCCTAACATTTTACACACACAAAAATAATGAGTTCGCACCAGAAAAACCAAAATAAGAATGGTTGAATTCAAATTTATTACTTTTATCAGGAATGGTAGGCATTATTCTCAAAAAAAAAAATGAATATTGAGAGTGGTGACATACCACAATGCGAATGAGAGATAACCAGCAGTCCAGAGCTTGGCTCCAGAACGATCAGATAATAAGTAGCGAACATCTGAAGTTAATATGTTATTGAAACCATTGACGGCAACTTGGGTCCAAGGTTCAATGTAAGATCTCTCGACCAACAAAGAAGACATGTGCCTTTCTTCGGCTGTTAGGGAGAGAGCCTTTTCAAGAGCTTCCCGTGGCCATATCTTGATGGAACCACCCTCTGAGCCTGACCATAGATCCCCTAGATGGATCAAAGTAGTAGTAGTAGCAGCATTAGCAGCAGCACTAGTAGAATAAATAAATAAATAAACAAACAAATAAATTTACCATAGCAGGAGATGACAATTGAAAGAACGGGGCCTCTGTGAGCCTGCCAAGATAAGCCCTCCTTAAACGGATTCGTCGGAGTAGGAGCCGAATCCATCTTCCAACACCTGATCCTTCCATCCCTATGCCCGCTCCACACCACCTTATTCCCCTCATCCCCAACCAAGCATATCACAGCCGATGTGCATACCGACTCCCTATACGGCACCGCCTCCTCATCCCCTGATTCGCCTTGTCCTGCCGCCGAGTACAGATCGCTCAAGTTCCAAACCCTAACGGCGCACTCCGTCCCAACCCACAATTGGGACGCGGTGCTCACCATTGTCCGCAAGAAGCACCCTATCTGAGTCTCCCTCAGCGGGTGGGGCCTCACTTCCAGCCTCGGCGGCCGGTTCGGATGGACTGCCGCCCGAATCGGGACTTTGAAGATCCCAGTCCCTCCCCCACTAGCCACGAACTCCGGAAGCGAAGACAAGCAGTTCCCCTCGGAGGCGTTGCTCCTATTATTATGATTGTTGTAGTTACTGCTGCTGTTGTTGTTCTTGTTGTAGTCGTCGTCGTTGATGACGGACAGCTTGCGGTCAAGGAATTGGAGCATGTAATCGAGGCGTTTGGAGGTGGAGTGGAGGGAGACGACGTTGTCCTCATCAGATGAGGAAGAGGAAGAGTCCGGGAATAGCTTTGGAGCGGAGAAGCTCGGGGACGAAAACAGGTCCTCGTTTTCATCCATCTGTGGCCGAATCACAAATTCTGATTCAGAGATTTTGGACTGTTAAATGTTGAAGGCGGAAGCAGGAAGTAGGAAGCAGAGCCAACCCCCGATATTGGAGCTTTCCAGAGGATCTATGTCCACCTACACCGAACAAGAAGTATCATTTTACCGAAAGAAAGAAAAAAAAAAAAAGAAGAAGTATCATTAACTAACAAAGTGTCCGTGACCGTTTAATTTATTCCCAAGTGGCGAAATAGCTGCAAATGTAAATCCTCCGTCACTTTGACCGTCAGCTCAAACGTTCGTATTTTCTTTTTCTTTTTCTATTTGGTCAACTCAGCAAAAATGCCCACACGTCGCTAGTTCCTACCGTCGATATTTGTAATCAAATTAAGAGATTCATGTGTACGCACGTGTTGTTTTTTTTTTTTTTTTTTTTGGAAGTGAGAAGTATTTGAGTAACAAGAACAAAAATATAGAAGGTATCACTATGGTTTAGTTATTTTTTTTTTCACTTATAAGTAAGAGATTTTACATTCAATTATCGTCAAGATGAGTTTAAATCATATTATTGCTAGCATATTGTGAGACTAAGCACATCTCCTCTCTCTTAATGTAGATAATATCATTTGTTCAAAAAAATATATATAAAATGTATTCCATAAGTACACATTTTTCAATGACATTTTTTAATTGGAGATATTTTGCACAAAATAAAAATGATTCTAAACCTATTCATGCTACACTAATCTACACTAAAGGTACTCAAAGGAGGTAGGGAGAGTTAGATATGGATACCATCCTGATCCAAATTGTGGGGATCCTAGGGATCCTCACATCCTAACCACTTATCATACATCATACGGTCAAAAATCATAGTACCTAACAAAAACTGGCTGCACAATGTACTGAACTTTTAGGATGTGAGGATCCCCACAAAGAGGATATAGAGAAGATCCTCATCTGGGAGAGTTTAAGCTCAGGACGCAGTGAGTTAAAGAATAATACCTAACAAACAAGGTAATCCACTTATTATAGAGAGATTGAAAATTGTTAGGCCAAGTTTAATGGTTAAATATGAGTAGCACGCGGCTTCGGGTAGACCTTGCAATTTTTTGCACGACTCAACGATTGGACCCAAAATGGCACTAAAATAATGGATTTTGAGTCAACATGTTAACTAATAAGATCATTATCGTGTCGCTTGTTAAGAAAAAAAATTAATTTGATAATTTTAAACTACTAAAGAAAAACCTTACTAGTTACTACAATCGCCATAGTAGTACATAATCTCCCATAAAAATTCCAAATCACATTAAAAAATCACAATAATTAATTTACAAATGCAATATGTGAAGAAATATATATATATATATATACAAATGCTCGTGATTGCATCATCTACAGTTTGACGATGAGTACATCGTCGTTTGAGTTTCTAAAACCCTACAAACCCTCGTAAACAGTGGTTTTAAAGATAATTCAAATAAATAAAAATTCATAATTACAAACCTCTGTGTTACATCCCACATCGCCTAGGGGAGTGGATCATGTAAGCCTTATATGTATATTCTCATCTATACCTAGCACGACGCCTTTTGGGAGCTCACTGGCTTCGGGTTCCATTGGAACTCCAAAGTTAAGCGAGTTCGCGCGAGAGCATTCCCAGGATGGGTGACCTACTGGGAAGTTCTTGTGTGAGTTCCCATAGACAAAACCATGAGGGCATGGTCGGGGCCAAAGCGGACAATATCGTGCTACAATGGAGTCGCGGCCAGAATGTGGTGGGGGCTCGAGCGGGGATGTGACAATTTGGTATCAGAGCTAATCTCTGGTCGGAAGGGTGTCAACGAGGACAACGAGCCCCTAAGGGGGGTGGATTGTTACATCTCACGTCACCTAGGGGAGTGGATCCTGTAAGCTTTATATGTATATTCTCATCTCTACCTAGCACGAGGCCTTTTAGGAGCTCACTGGCTTCAGGTTCCATTGGAACTCCAAAGTTAAGCGAGTTCACACGAAAACATTCCCAGGATGGGTGACCCACTAGGAAGTTCTAGTGTGAGTTTCAATAAACAAAACAGTGAAGGCGTGGTCGGGGCCAAAAGCGAACAATATAGTGCTACAATGGAGTCGAGGCTGGGATGTGGTCGGGGCCCGGGCAGGGATGTGACATCTGTCAGGTGTAAAGTTTTATTACAAAATGTCTCGATATTAGTTGAAGTGGGGCAATTACATTTAAGGGACACTTTGGATACGGTCCCTAATTGTCAATAATCTTTGACTGAAACCTTATAGGTTTTCAATTTTTGATCGAAGTCCCTGAAATTAATGTGATAATGTATTTTTATGTAGGTTACTATATTTTTTAAATTAAAAATTTATATTTATATTTGTTTGTATTAATGAGATTTTAAATATAAAAAACCCATAATTTGTGGATTAAAATTATTAAAATATAAATTATACTCTCCATTATATTGTGTGTGTGTGTGTGTGTGTGTGTGTAAATATGGGTACATTCATCAAAATTACCAAAAAAAATATTGTACCAAAATATGGGTACATTCTTCAAAACCACACAAAAAATAATAGATACTAGGCTAAGTAAACATTAGTAAATTTCCTTGATTAAATTTGACATGGATACATTCTCAAATTAAGAAAAAGAATGTACTCATATAAGTTTAAAAATGGATTAGAAAAAAAATTGAATAGATTTTATATAACAAATAATAATAAATAAATAAATAACATTTTACTACAATAAATTGGTATATTTAAGAATGGGTACATTTTAAGATTAAAAATTTGAAAAATTACATGAATGGGTACATATAAGATTAAAAAAATGGAAACCTTTTTATAAAAAATTAAGGGGTACAAACTTATTCAAATTTTTTATTTTTTATTTTGGAAATGTTTTGAATTGAAAATTAGTTAGGAGTTTAATGTTAGGGACCTTGATCAAATTTTGAAAACCAATAAGGTTTCAATCAAAGAACATTAGTAACTAAAGACCGGATACTAATTTTTCCTATATAAAGTGAGAAGCCCAAATAGGTGAAGCTTTCAATATTCCAATCATGTCCTTACTTTGATACAGAAAATAATTAACATGACACACCCCGACCGAGATCAGGGCCTGCTGGCCGTCACGTGGAAGTGACGTAACCATGTGCACAGTGTGGAAGCGAATAAAATAATAGTGGAAATAGTAATATGAATGAATAAAAACTGGTTTTACATAAAGAAATAACAAGTGCGACGCTAAGTTCAGAGCATAACGCCTAAAGCAGTCCAAAAGAAAATGATGCGACAATAGTACACCCGAAGATGGCCCTACGCTGGTGATCGTCTGTCAAAAATGCCGGGAAAGTCCTCTGGGAAACCACCAAACCTGCTAGTCAACTAGAACCTGGAGGGGCGCAAAACAAAAGCGTGAGTGGGCAAAAACAAAGCTTTTCGAAAACCATTTAATAAATACGTACTAACCCCTCGCCGTAAAACCTGTATACTTCCCAGAAAAATAGATATACGTATGTATATATATACCAATCATGCTCAAGAATATGCCATGCCAAAATCTCAAAATAAAATGCAAGTGCTCAGGTATAATCATATCACTGTCATAAAATCTGGCAGCCGAAGTCACCTAACGTGACCTGTATGGCTGAATCTAGAGCTCAAATCTCAATCTCACTAACTGGACCTGCACACGAGTCGGAACCACCTAAGGTGGTCTGTATGACAGGCCTGGGTGTAATATATATATATATACGCTCAAGTGCTACGATCACGTGAAGGCTGGGCGAATAATCGCGGGTCACCTACGAGTCGGAACCACCTAAAGTGGTCTATACGACAGAACTGTGCACCTAACTTGGATCCAAGCTGAGCGTGTGGTGCGGGAGGTGAACATCATGTGAAGGACTGTGCCCAACTCTGGGCAGGAGCACTAACACCGGGGGTGCAGGTTATGAGTTTTCTATGCATCTCAAATCACTACTGAATGTAAACATGAATAACACTTACCTGGCACTTACCTATGCGTCCGCAGCACCGAATATGTATATATATATATAAACAACTAATCATGCAACTAACGATGCATAAACAACGGTAATGAAATGCATGGCATATAAACGAATAAACATTTGAATCAATTTCTGGGAAAATATATGTATATAGGTATATACGGAAAACCAAAAGCCCACTCACTGGTATGTGGAAGGGTCGTAGCCCCCCTACCTCGAATGACCACGCTCGTCCTCGGGATAGGTATCACCTATATGCGAAACAACTACAAAAATGTTAATTTTAAAGCACATAACCAACCTTTAGAAATAACTTATCATACAATGCTCAAATGGGGTGTATGAATACATCAACGTGATCTACTCAACCTCAGGAACATCCCCATATTTTTAAAATAATGTTTCACCGCCGCACGCGCCCCCACGCGCCGGCCACGCGCAGGCACGTGCCTGGCACGCTAACGGCGTCAGTTGACGCCGTCAGGAATATTTCGTTATCCCTAATAGATTCTGTCAACGGCGTCAGGAATATTCCGTCAGATTTGACGGAATATTCCATCGTCTTCTCCGGCGCCGTCGCCAGCGCCGGAAAATCGGGAAATTTTCAAATCGTCCTATCTTCTTCGTTTTTCAACCAAATTTCAAAAAATTGGTACCAAAATGAAGCTTACAACGAGAGGAACACAACCATACCACTTTCAAGTGCTAAAATCCACGAAATCTCACCTGGAAAATCACCCCAACTCCGGCCAACCTCGAAACTCGTGATCCCGACGTCCAAAACCTTCAAACGAACCACCCCGAGCCTCCTAGGGACCTCACCAAGCTTCCTACAAGCTTGAAATTCCCTAAAACGTGAGAAATCACGTGTGCATGAACAGTACCCAAAATCGGGCATCGTGAGTTCGACGTGAAAACGAAGGTATTCTTAGTTGAAATGGGTATGGTTGGACTTCTACGAGCCTCACGAGCCTGAATATGTGCTTGGTTTCTTCGATCTGTGAAGGTTAGGTAGGTTTGTGGGTGTGTCTGTATGTTGTATGGAAAATGGGAAGGGAAAGGGAACTCAGGATAGGGGGTACAGGGCAAGGGAAAGGGTGTGGGTGCAGGTTAGGGTGTGTGGCCCAAAACATGCCAACAAGGAACCCAAAAACAACCACAAAACGTAAAGAAAACACACTAGGGGCAAAACTGTCTTTTCACGCGTACATTTTTAAAATTCTCGGGACAGGCTGTCACATAACAACTACCCAACAAAATAGGGATAAAATAGTAAATATCGTACCATTTAGAAATCAAACGTGGAAAAGACAAATTCCACCACATTTGCAAATCAGTTTTTCTCAAACTATTAGATATCCTTGCCTAGGAGGATGGGCGGAGACCATTCTATCAATTTATCTCAAACTGCAGATATTCCAGCAAAGGCTATTGGTAAAGGCTACGGTACTGAAGAAGCAGAAAAAAAAGACGTATGTATAGCGCAAAAAATCATAGCAGTTTCATTATATATAAAGATTGGAGGGTACGGGCACTAAGTACCAATTGTGTGGGCTACAGTTTCAATCTTTGTCCAAAGTGTGCAATTTGGGATGATGGATGATGAATTCTAGATGGTTGCAACTTATTATTTAAAGCTACTGATAGGAGCATATTTAGGCGACTTACTTAGCTTGTTTTCGTGCATCTATGTTGTTAATTCATAATTGTTTTAGTAGTTTAAACCAGTTTCGTGTGTTTTTAGGTTCATATGGCTAAGGAAGCAAAAAGATGCATTTTGGAGCATTTTGGAGCAAAATTGGGCTTGGAATGGATAGCATATGCTTGGAGCCAAAGTGTTGGACGAATTTGAAAGCCTTGTATGCACTTTGGACATAAAACAAAGGGCCTAGCCCAATCAAACAATCCTTTGAGCCATGCAAAACCTCTAGCCCAATCAACAACCCTTAGCCACATGCATTCACATGCATCACAACCCCAAAACCATCAAGAAACACCATTCACACACACATGCACTTACTCTTTCATCATTGCACCACCAATTCAACACATGCATTTCCACCTTCCTACTTCATCATTTCATCCACATGCACTCTCAATCATAACAACCACATTCACTCTTAAACAATCACCCACATACACATGCATTTCCACCTTCCTACTTCATCATTTCATCCACATGCACTCTCAATCAGAACAACCACATTCACTCTTAAACAATCACCCACATATTCTCCCATTCCCCCTATAAAAACCCATGCATTCATACACAAAAATCACATCTCATTTTCATACACAACACATCACAAACACATCCAATCTTCCCTCATTGCCTTGAGCTACCATTCCCTTATAATCCAAACACCACTCCTCATCCATTTCCATAATTCCCCAATCCATTCAACACACCAACAACATCCCTTAGACCTTGTGCTACGACGAAGAGGAAGATAAGAGGGCCTAAACGTTCATACAATTCAAGTTTGAGTTGTTGGAATGTTTACGTGTTTCTTTGATTCTCTTTGTTTTGTACCATGAGGAACTTCCTCTCGGCTTCATTCCATTAGATACACTCTCCCATTTCTTAAAGGATTTCGACATCAGTTTTGCTTCAAGGGTTCTTTCTTCTTAATCCTATGTTCACTCATGTTATATATTTTTATGTCAAACCTTTTGTAAACATGAAGTGTAACTAATCTCTCTCTAGGGATTCGATGTAGCCTTGCAAGATTGCCATGTAGTTAATTCGGAATTCTCATTTAATCTATCTATTTCTTGTTTCATTCTCCGATTTAATTGTGACTTAGTGTGTTGATTTTAATGCTTGATCATCATTTGAATTAACCACAGGTTGTTTAGCCAAGATTAAAGCACACATCATGCATAATCTTGGTAGATATGTGAATGAATGAAGGGAATGTTTTGCAAACATCCTGCCGAGTGTTCCCTTTGGTTTTGTGAAAGTTTCTTGTGCACTACATAGTCTTGATTAGGAACCAAAGTTGCACATCACAATTAGGCTCATGATTAGAGACATTTGATCAAATCCACACATCATATGGCTGATCATATCTAAGTGAAACAAACCCAAGAAATAAGTAGAGGGATGAGTATAATCTGACTTAACAAGCATGGACTTGGCTTAACAATGGTGAAATCGAATCTCTAGCTTCATCTCCATTTGTGCTATCTCTTTTTATTAGCTGTTGATTCATTCATTTTGTGTTTACTTCATTTCCTTATGCTTTAATTTACAATCTGTCATTTAGTTTAATCAAAACCTAAATCCCCCTTTACCTTATTGTTCAATTTAGTTAGAAATCAATTTAGTTTATGCTTTAAAGCATTTTGAGTCTTTGGTTTGTCTTAGTGTTTTAAAGTTTAGTTTTGCATTCTTTGAGTCTAGTATAGTGTTTTAGATTGTGTTTTTAGCGTTTTTGAGTCAAATCCAAGTGATTAACAATCCCTCCTAATCCCCGGTCCAGAACGATCCCTACTTACATACTTACTACAATTGTCAAAAAGAGGGTTTAATTTGTGTGCGTATAATTCTCGCATCAGCTACTCCTTGCTTCCTCTTTAGTTTTCTTATTTGCACATGTTTCTGTTTGCATTTTGATATATACGTTCTCTACAATTGTTGTTTGTAGTTTGACTATTTATTTTTACTCTTCAATGTTCGATATATGTATTTCATCAACGGTGATTAATGCATTCGTTACTGTTTTCCACAAAGAGTTTGCACTTTCTCATCCAAACGATAGTGACATTGGTGATTAATTTTAGCAACAAAAATACATTGAAGCCACCACCATGGATCTGGGGATTGGTGGTGATCGGAGATTGAAAACCCTAGAAACTGGATGTTGACGTGTAGGGTTGAGTTGGGGAAAAGTAACACGAAACCTGAATGGGCAAACGAAAACATTTGGTACTTCAAGTATAGGTGGGTTTTCTTCTCTCTCTCTTTTTTTTTTTTTAGCTGTTCTTCTTCCTTTTCCGGCAAATTTTCTTATAACTATAGGCCACGATTGCTTATAAAGTATTAAAATCATAAGGGTTTGCACAAAAAGATAGGAGAGACTGACATTTGATGGGTTTCTCTTATTAATTTTTCATTCATTTTTCCTTTTTTCTTTGTTTATTAATTTTATTGACACAAGTTTTTTCATTAGGGATAGAAATTTGGACAATAATATGTTACTGTGATGTATCTTGCAAGGCTAAAGACGCTTCTATGCATGTTTGCAGGAACAATCTGAGTTTGTCAAACACTAGCGGGGTCATACAGGTTCGATTTTTCCCATTTGTAATTTTAATTATTCAAGTTCTTCATTGTCTTGGTTAATTGCTGCCTTTTTATCTTATCGCCTTATTGTGTTCACTTCTAATATCATACTTGGAATCTCAAAGCAGTATTCCAAATTGAGGAAGAGTAAACATATAGAATATTTGCATTTAGCTTCTTCTATATTTACAAAAGTGGGTTGAAAAACATAAGTAAAATCATGTGTCATAGTTCCCTTCTAAGAGTGTCAATGCTAGCATGGATGTTGGCAATGTCCATAGCTCAAGTCGTGGCTTGAACGAAGAGGTGAAGAAAATGAGGGAGGAGTGGATGAATAAAGAAGAAAAACACAGTAAGGCTGTGGAGTTGGTTTAGTAAGATTATGCTACCAAGCTTGATGATTTGGAAGCTCAAGTTAGGTCAGTTTTAATATCAAATTAGCGTTCAAAAAAAAAAAAAAAGGAAGAAGAAGAAGAAATACTGAATATATGTTGCTAGGTTTATTTTACAGTTTCCATTTTTTTTCCTATCAAGATTGATTTGGGACATTATGTTTAGCTTCACTCTGTTTATGTGTTTTTCTCTTCCAGGTACGGAGGTTTAAACAATATTAGTTCAAGACTAATAATATTGACCCCTCCATTATCCCATGGAAATAAATTTTGCGAGGATCAAGAAATGAATAGAGATTGAATTGTTAGGTCATTTTGTCTTATTTATTTGTTAATTGTATACTCATAACAACATTTGAACGAGTTTAAGTTTTTTAATCAAGGTAGAAATTGTTATTTTTTTTGTAGCTAACTATGATCTCCATGCTTATTGTTCTATGTGGGTTGTTACAAAACACTCCAGAAAGTGAGCCAATTTTATTTGACCTTGGATTGGTTAAAAGAAGAAAAGCATGTGTTTTTTGCAATAATCAATTTTCATTGAACTTGGAGAAATACTATTTGACCAACTAGGATTTTAGTTTGTTTGTAACTTAAGTTAAAACTATAGCGACACTATTAATGTCTATGCCCAATGAACAATTATGGTAAATGGCTAACACAATACATCTTTAGGGGCGCTTAGCGTCTGTGATTAGAAAAAAGGTCTCTTGCATGCGCGTGAACGCGTGCGGAGAGGTTAGTCTCTATTAGAGCATCTCCAAAGGAGATGTCAAATTTTGAACATAAAATTTAAATTTAACAGCTTATGTGGTATTTTGAGATCTTTTAAAATTTTTATTATCCACCCAATATGTCAAATTAAATTATTATTTTATTATATTATAAAATAAATGATTAAATTAATAAAAACTTAATTGCAACATTAATTGCAAAAGGGAACCGTTTCCCTTATACAGTGTTAAAAAGAAAAGACGGGTCAACAACAACATTAATTGCAATGATAAAAAATTAATAAAAAACATTAATAATTAATTTTGAAGCTGCTGTCAAATTTGACAACAACTACCTTGCTGCCAATCCATGTTATCGCGACATAGAATTTGACATTTCAGTTGGAGAATGTTAGTGTGGTCTTTTTTTACTGTTATAACTTATGTAGATATTTGGACATCTCCTTTAGAGATGCTCTTAAAAAGCTAAAAGTGAGTTTTGATGTCTCATAGTTTCACCAAAAATTATTGGACTAACACATCCCTCAAACAAAAAAAAAAAGCTAAAACTGGGCGAAAATAATGAAAACAAATTCGCAAGGATAATTTTGTCATAAAACTATGAAAACCTGGAAATTAAAAAGTAAATTGATTTTTTTTTTTTTTTGGTCAAATAAAAGGTAAATTGTTGGAAAAGTTTATAAAAAGGGAGAAGGGATGAAGACGTGATGAACCTCCACTGCACTACAATATCACTTTGTAAAACAAACCGTTTTTTCTCCTGAAAAAAAAAAAAAAAAAAAAAAAAAAAAAAAAAAGAACCGTTTTCCTCCTGAAAAAAGGAAAATCATGAATCCAAAGTTTGGAATTGGATTGGTATTCGCTCTCTCCTCTCTCTGGTTTTATGCATTAATTTTACTATTGGATACATTAGGTTCAATTTTATGCAAAATCTTCAGGGAATAGGGTGCGTTGAAAAATAGATGTTCGCATTTCAACAAATTCCACAATCTACAGACCAAGAAAAATGGGTATGATGTACGTTCTTTGGCTTCATTTGGTGGTTTAACTCATTTACTGTGGAACAAAAAAATGGGTGTGATGTTTATCAGTGAAGGGTTTTTTTCGATCAATGAAGGAACACAAGTCTTATCATTTTTCTCTTTATGCTAACGGAGGATATTTATCTGTTTGTTAGTGATAATTGAGATGAAATTATGGTTTTTGTTGCCGAAAAAGGACGAATGATGTGCAGCATGCTCTAGATGAGACTGACCCTTTCCCGATTCAGTCCACACAGAAAAGGAAGGGCCCGCTGTCTAGACTGCATTTCTGGAGTTTGATCACAATCCCATTTCAACCAGAAATACAACCCTGTTAAAGGTCCTAACCTTCCTTCCTTATGAGGGGAAATCCAATTCCATTTTGTCCCTATTGCAGTTTCTTCCCATGATGCCAGCGGAGGCTAAACCAATGAGGGTGGATATATTTGTCAGTTAGCACGAGGTATCACAATTCACAGGTATAATTTGATTTCCACAAATGTCAAAAACATTTTTAAATAGAAGGGGATGATTAGTGTTTCTCTTTTCTTTAGGTGGGAAGATGATGGACGTCTTCTTCCTCAAAAAACAATATATATTACTCATAGTAAAGATATGTGACCAAATATGTTTGATGATACTGTCATTCGTCGGTTACCAATAACGGGTTTTGATTTACAAGAACAAGGTGTGGTTTATTTATGAAGAATATTTTCATGATTGGTTACGGTAGTTTTGTAATTGTTTGTCTATGTCTTTCTAGATTGGTTGTGGTGGGTCTCTCAATTGTTTTATTCTTTGATATTATATGTCTCAATAAATTTTTGCTATTATTTTCTCAATTTTCTATTTTTCTATTAAATATCTTCTCTTTCACTTGCAATGTGTGTAAAGTTTTGGACGGATTTTATTGTGTCTATTGGTGGTGTTTGATTACTCATTGTGTAGGACATTAAAAGTGACGCATCTACAGTGTTAATGCCTCTTAATTTTTGGATTCCATTCTTCGTTTACATTGTTTTGGAGAAAATCATGTATGGTATGTGCAGTTTTTCAAAGTATGGCTTATTTCCACTAAAGTATATTGGTGTGTCTCCGCTGTATTTTCAATAACAAAAGAAGCCCATGGAGCGTTGGTCAACTCATTCGTTGGGCCATGTTGGCAATGAAGACAATCAAAGCCGAATTTATATCAGTAGGTGGATTAGTTAAGAGTGTAGGGAAAAAAGGATTATGTAAAATTGGACTACCATAGTACCACATATTCGAGTACTTCATAGGTTTTTTCTGAACTACAACATATAAGTTATTACATATTGATTGCATATCCTACTATACATTATGTTTTGTATTAAAGTTGTACAGTTCACATTACTCAATGCCGTTTGTTAGTAAATCCTGCTTAGAAGAAGTCCCTTCATTTGAACTAACTTGCATTTTTTTCCTAACATTTATTTTATCTTATTTTTATTTTTCTTGCTACCATACTTTTAAGGAAAACTAATGAAAAATGCTTAAAAACTATAGGGAGATTCACACACCC
Source organism: Pyrus communis (assembly GCF_041283825.1). Lineage (NCBI taxonomy): Eukaryota > Viridiplantae > Streptophyta > Magnoliopsida > Rosales > Rosaceae > Pyrus > Pyrus communis. Next base: position 69,414 of record NC_142576.1, read on the forward strand.
CAAATTACTTTTTTCACATCTTTTTAATTTTTTAATATTTTTTAATCAAATGTTAGTGGTGTGTAGAAAATATTAAAAAATTAAAAGGGTGTGAGAAAAGTAAATTGGGATGTGTGAATGTAATCTTTCTTAAAAATAAGGACAAAATAAATGGTAAAATGAATAGTAACAAAATTGATTTTTTTGTATAAAAATGTGGTTTTTCGTTAAAATCAACAGTACCGAGAGCTTTTTATTAAAGTTCTTTTTTTTTTTTTAATGAAACTTACTGTGACATCCCACATCGCCCAGGGGAGTGATCCTTAAATGTATATTCCTATCCTTACCTAGCACGAGACCTTTTGGGAGCTCATTGGCTTCGGGTTCCATCGGAACTCCGAAGTTAAGCGAGTATCGCGCGAGAGCAATCCCATGATGGGTGACCCATTGGGAAGTTGCTCGTGAGTTCCCAAAAAACAAAACCGTGAGGGAATGGTAAGTCCAAAGTGAACAATATCGTGCTACGATGGTGGAGTGAGCCCGAGAAGTGGTCTCCCCCAGGCCGGGATGTGACAATTTGGTATCAGAGCCTAACCCTGGCCGCGTGTGTGCCGACGAGGACGTCGGGGCCCTAAGGGGGTGGATTGTGACATCCCACATCGCCCAGGGGAGTGATCCTTAAATGTATATTCCTATCCCTACCTAGCACGAGGCCTTTTGGGAGCTCACTGGCTTCGGGTTCCATCGGAACTCCGAAGTTAAGCGAGTGTCGCGCGAGAGCAATCCCATGATGGGTGACCCACTGGGAAGTTGCTTGTGAGTTCCCAAAAACAAAACCGTGAGGGAATGGTAAGCCCAAAGCGGACAATATCATGCTACGGTGGTGGAGTGAGCCCGGGAACTGATCCCCCCGGGCCGGGATGTGACACTTACAGTTTAATGAATTGATTGTAGAATGTTAATTATATTGTTTTCTTAATTTCTATAGTTGTAGAATTTGATAATCTATTGCATATGGGTTTTGAAAATTAAAAAAATAAATAAATAAATAAATAAAACCAATGATGAACTATATGAGGCCATCGATGACAAGGACTGTAGTTTTGAAGCAGCACTATAGCTTTGTTTGTTTTTATTTGAATTTATAAGGTGTTGCTAGGTGTTATCATGATACTTTTAGAATATTGGTTTTAGTTTTTTTTTTTTTTTCCCTTCTAATGATTCCATTTACTTGGCTTTAAATTAATTGTTTTGGATTTCTACTTTAATTGTATTACTGAAAGTTTGATTACTAAATTACTTTGTTGACAGAGAATTCACAAAAGCCAAGAAGATACTAAGGAACTAAGACTTACAACATACATAGTGACTCAAAATAGTCTTGCTATTTTTACTCTTTTGTTTCTCTCCATGTTTTATTGTATGTATTCAACCATTATTTTGTGTTAGTAATTTGTCTACATGCATGTACATGGTTGGTATTAAGAGATTGTCTACAATTAGTGTTTTTGTATATGTATGTACTACTATTTTTAAACCTTTTCACAATGCAACACAATCGGTTCATACTTCATGTAATAAAAATTGATCCCTTAATTCAAAAATACGCTTGCCAAACACACATAAAAATATAACAAATGTTTGTAAGAAATAATGAAACATAAAAGTATTCAATATCGAATGACATAGTTTGGACATATATAAAAGATCTTTAGGGGTGCATAAAAGTATTCAATACTAAATAACATGGTTTGGACATGCATAAAAGATCTTTAGGGGCGCGTAGCACCCGTGATAATAAAAAAAACCTCTCACATGCCGTTAGTGCGTGCAGAGAGACTAGTATAGTATAAAGGGAAAAAAAATTCCAAATATTTTAGGGTCTATTTGGTATTTGACTTGGATCTAATTTTTTTAACTCAAAAACAAGTTTTGAGTCACAATTTTAAAGTTCTTGTTTGGTATTTGATTTGGATCTAATTCTCAAAACCACAACTCAAATTTTTTTCAAAACAAAGCCTTCTTGTTGAAACACAAAAAGTGTGTTTTTAGACTCTTTGGATCTTCTTTCACGTCTCTCTCCCAATCCCCTCTCTTCCCTCTTGCCTCTTAGATCCTTTTTCTGACCCGTCGTCTCAATTGGATCCCTCATACCAACCACCAGTGGCGCAGCCACGTCGAACGTCAAAACCTGCATGGAGAATCTCCGCCATTGATTTCGACTACCAAGTCCTGGAATCCAACCCAAAGCCATCCTTTATTTGCAGGACCAATATCGTCTGTTGGGCGAGAATGTTGCCAAGATTAGAACCAATCTCATGAAGGAGCATCTTACCACTTTCCGAACCCACTTGGAAGCTATCGCTCGAAAGCAACAGGTCCCTTTTTTCTTCTCAGTCAATCAATTTCAGTACGAAATAACCCAGCTTTCAGATCAAAATTTCATATATGCACGAAGGTTGGAGTGAGAGAGATGATAACAATGAGTTCATCAACGTTGGGCCTGGGTATTCAAATTTGTTTCTTTTTTGAAAGAGCACGGTAGAAATTTTGATTAGTTTGAGATGTAGAACTTGCATACCAAACAAAGTTTTGGATTTAAAAATTTTAAATTAAAGCATGAGTTTTTAATAAAAATAAAATTTTGAGATCAGTTCTCAAGTAAAATAACAAATAGGCTCTTGGGTTTTGTGCCTTTTTGTATTCATGTGTAAGCATGGGGTTTTATGTTCTTTTTAATCAATGCCCATTTTTTTGTTCGTGTGTGTTTTGAAGAGTAAGAGAAGGAATAGGGCATTAATTTGGTAATTTTTAGTGGCTGGGCAAAACAACTGAAGAATTAAGAAATTCATCCGAGCAATACAAATCTAAATTACTTATTAAAATATCATTTTTGTTAACTAAAAGATGGTGAAAACACTATTTACTTTTTTATCATAGAAAAAATGATGGACAATAATACAATTCACAAAATCAAATTTTACAGTTTTTTATTAAAGCCTCATTTACATATGATTTTAGCATATTTCTAATCTCTATTCTCAGTGCTGCTCCTATATCTTCATTTCTCTGTATGCGTCTTAACCTCTCTCTCTCTCTCTCCCCTTCTTTTTTCTCTCTCTCTAATCCCTCTGTTTGCATCTCACGCTCTCTTCCTCTCTTACCATACACGACCAAATGGACAATATTTTCTACACTGAAAGAATGAAATGTGTTTTGCCTCACAATGAGCTAGCAATAATGTGGTTCAAACTCGCCTTGGGCAAGAATTGAACCTCAAATCTTTCACTTACAAGTGAAGAGGAATATCACTAGATCATAGTACTGAGTGACAATCAATCCTAAGTTTTATGTTTTAATTTATTACCAAACAAATTATTAGTTCCTAATTATAAAATTGCCTAGTTGTTGACCAATAGTAGCTTATGTGTAATATATAATTTGCTCATAAAGAATGTAGATCAATCAAGATTAATAACACCGCCTGCAACTCCCCTACATTTGATAAAATTAAGCAAACTTCGTCGCTTTGTGTTTGTGTAGTTTGGACTCTGAAATTGCCGGCTAAGATTCCATGTGGCAACCTCTGTTTATGCCGATGCTATGGGGGTTAGCGTATAACTCGATTCATCCATGTTTGATCGATGTTTATAAATTATAAGTTATACCTCCTCCTCTATGGGATCGATCGATGTCCTATATAGATGTTGTATCTAATTGCAAGGAGCATTTTGCAGCTGTAGTTAATCAAAACGAAATGAGCTAGAGGGACCTAAAAACCCTCAACGTTAGATATATAGAAATAGTACCATGAATTCGAATTCGAAACCGAATGGAGCAAGCTTAAGGGGTGGTACCAGGAGGAGAGTTCCCGGGATGCCCTTGATCAACGGAGGACGGAAGGACGACAGAGATCATGATCAAGATCTTATTCTGTTCCAGGAGTTGCAAAAGCGCGAAAAAGAATGCAATATCGTCAGCCTCCTCCAACCCGTTTCTGACGAGTTTGAGCTAAATGGTACGTACGGCACTGTTGCATATTAATAGCACGTGTATATATGCAAATATTAACTGTATAATAATTATTACTATATATATTAAGTTTTAGAGGCAAATTAAAATCATATTTTTAGAACTATATGTGAATATTTCATATATCCTTCATCGGTTTCTTAATTTGATTCATTTACTATAGCTAGCCGTAGCTAGCTGTTTGTTAAATAGTAAAATGAATAGTATCATGATTAATTTTTTAATGCAAAAATATTATTTTTTATTAAAATAAACAATACCGAAATTTTTTTGTTAAAGTTTCTTTTAATTTACCTTAGAAAACCAAAAAACTGCGCGCAGGAAACTACCAGCTCTACAGAATTGCGTCTGCCAAGAAGGGATCTGAAATTTATGCCGAAAACGACAAGAACGACTATGATTGGTAGGCCTTCTTTATTTATCCCTTTTTTTTATCCATTAATTTGATTGCAACCTAAATTTAATTTTATTTCTAGTTTTGTTTCTAGCTTTTTATTAAAGAGAAATACGACATAAAATAAATAAATCAAAGCAAGAAAAGGAGTGACTAATTTTAAGTTTTGAAGCAAGCGATCATTTACTACAATGGTGAAAAACTCTGTTGATGACTAATCTAACATATAATTTAACAAAATCTATCGTTTTGCAAAAATAAATAAATAAATAAAATCCTAAATGTTTAAGTTTTAATTTACCAAAAAAATTATGAGGTCCTAATTATAAAATTGCCTAGTTGTTGACCAATAGTAGCTAATATATATGTTGCTCTTATCTTATGTAAATCAATCAAGGTTAAAAACACCGCCTGCAACTCCTCTTTTCCCGTCTCTAGAAATGGACACAAATGGCCCTAAATTGGTCGTTCAAAGGGAATTACCAATCTTCCAACCTCTTTCGCGGGTATGTAAATGTTTTCTTTTAATACATACGATATTATCTATACAGAAGTGTGGATGAGTGGGCTAACTTTCATGTTAGGCTAGTCATAATAATTTGATTCGAATTCTCCTTTGGCTAGAGAATCGAAACCTAAGACCTCTCGCTTATAAGTAAATAAAAACACCACTAGACCGTAGTGTTGAGTCAAATTTGAACCACATGCCATGCATGTAAGCATAATGATCCACTTAGTACTGCGCTCTAGTGGTATTCCTCTTCACTTGTAAGTTGTAAGTGAAAGATCTTATGTTTGATTAACGCCAAAAGTAAATTTGAACTACATTATTGCAAACCTATTGTGAGGCTTAGCCCACTCCCTCAAGTTTAGTATAAATAATATTGTTTGTTAAAAAGAAAATTCCTAATGTCATGCACATAAGCATAATAACAGAAAATGTACCAAAGTTTGGATGAAATGACTAATTCTCTCCATTTTGTCAAATTCAAATACCATAATTAACACAAAATCAATTCAGAAACGAAATCTAAACTATGATGAAAATTTAAGGACAGATTATATGGTTTACTCTTTTTATCAATATTCATAAAATTCATATATCGAAATGATTGTGTTTTTCAACCAAAAGAAAATTAATGACTTTTTAGTAAGCTATTAAGAATTTAAATTTTTTTGTAATTTCTTAGTCCGTAAAAAAGTGAGACCTAATTTCATTAGACGATTGAAATAACGATTTTTGAACTATGGTCGAATTGAAGTTCTAGTTTTTGAATTAAAAATCCGTAACATTCGATATAATAATTTGATATATGTAGAGAATGGGTTCTTTTAACTGATTTTGTTAGCATTTTTATCTAATTATTCACGTGGTTATTTTTTAGTCAACACAACCTTACTTTAAAAGTTGATCACGTGCTTCTACGTTTGCAATTTAAGACCAAAACATGAAGGTAATTGGCTAAAAGAATTAATGCTTCACGTTAAGGAGAGATTTTTCGATGTGACCGTCACACGAGATGATATATCACGTGTTGTTATATAAATTGTGGGATATATATGTTAAAAAGTTAATAACTTAAAAAATAAAATTTGTCCCCACTTACATAAAAACACGTGGTGTACCACTCGTATTCCCATCACAACTAAAAATTTCTCCGCATTAAGGCAAAAATATCACGGATTTCTAATTCTATGGACAAGGCTCCGACTTGATCATAATTTAGAGGTCATTCACATGCCATATTAACTAATGAAAGGAATTACTAATAACAAACATGGATGAAACTGAAACCAGTTTGCAGGTAGCAATAGCAACACAGAGGCAGTTGAGCCAAGAAATGGGAGACCAAAATCTCCAAACCCAAAACCGAAAATCCCGGTGAGGAGAAGTGTCACCCCGAGTCAAAGACGAAGCATCTGCAGCAGCACAGGCACAATTGTGTCATCCAAGGCTCAAACAAAAAACAGAACGACACCAGTCGCAGTTTATCCTCGTCTGAACCAGAAACCAGCAAAGAATGTTAATATTATTAGGTCATCAGCATCCGTTGACACAAGAGCAAAAAGATCAGCAAATAATAACGTGGTCGGTGAAACATCAGCTCCAATAAATTTCTTATCCTCGTCGGGCATGGCCATGGGACTGGGAGGAGTACTGAAGATGGAATACTCAAAAACAAAGCCAACGACGTCAACAACTACTACTACATGTGTCTCTGCTGCCTCCCCTGATCATCTAATTGTAGCTGGATTTTCTAACGAGAAACCAGCTAGTGTGAGGACAGAACAACGCTCAACTTCTGCTACACGAGGAGGACGAGGTCGTACCAGTACGATGCCGACTCACCTGATCCCGACCAAAGCAGCTGCACCAGAAACTGCTTCAAAACCAATAAGGAGGCAGTCATGCTCACCAAGCGTCTGTAGGGGTCGGAAAGTACTGGAACGCACAATGCAGGTGCAGAAGATTACTACTACTACAATAGCAATTCACGGCAGTTTGAATAGTACTCCAAGTCTAAAAGGAAGAATTCAAACAGGAAACAACGGAACCCAAGTTCTGGGAAGCAGAATAGTGCAGAGAGTGATGAATGCTAGAAAAGCAGTTACTCATCATGAAGAAATAAATGATCATAAAAAACCCAGTGCGCGGTTTCTGATTAATGAAAGCTCTGGTCTTCGAAGAATGTACGGTACTCATGCTAGCTAAGACTACGTACAATGGGCAATGGACCTCCAATTCTCAAACATGCATGCATATGAGACGTACTTATATATGTTGGAAATTTTATTATTATCTTAAATTTATTAATTGAATGGAAGTTATAAGTGATGTCTTTTAGTGAAAAACTAGAAAGTTTTGCCCGCGCGTTGCTGCGGGATTAGAAATTGTGTGAAAAAATGTGTTTAAAGGTATAAACACATCAACTTTATCACATCTAATTGAATTACTGCATCAACATATTGACGCGCTTAATATGAAAATCCATAAACTATTTGACAATATGAAATCCAACAATCTCTAAAGATGAGAAATGAATGTAGAAATTCAGCAATCTCTAAAGATGAGAAATGAAAGTAGAAATCCTACCTCATATATATTAAAACAATTAACAAATTCTCAGTAAATGATCACAAAAGAGGTAATAAAAAAGTAATTCAATTTCTTAATTTAAATCAGTTCTCACCATAACAAAATAATGATATCGTTTTCACATTAACTTGGATTGATTTCGATCACCAGCATTAATAAAACCAGTGACTTCAACCTGTGCAAGCAAACGACCAAATTAGATGCAAGCCAACCAACTTCGAATTTGACCAAATAAAAAAATAATTACAATTAAACTAACCTCTTATTCCAATATGAAGTAGTTGTTGTTCCCTGTTTTGCCTTTGTGACCTCTTCTTCCCATATGAAGTAGGTGCTCAATCAGTTGATAAAAACCATTTACTTGCCATTTTATTTATTCTTTACCTTTTGTTATTGCGATGTAATTCGGCAAGTCATTCTTATTGGGCGGTTATATTTTTCTCTAAATTTTGTTTGACATTATTATTTAATCAAGGACATCACTGTTTATACTAAAAAACTGATTAAATAAACTGTGTAAAGAGAGTGAGATAACAACATTTGGCAACTATAAAGAGTAGTTAGTTTGATAGACAACTTCAAAACAAAGCATGTGCTAAGAATCTTAAATTTCAACTGTAGTCAGTTTGATAGACAGCTTCTTAAAAAATTGGAAAATGAGAATAGATTTGTTGAATTTGTGTACAGATAAATTAAAACTTGTACAAAAAGCAAGTATAAAGAGTAGTTACCTAATCTTTTTTTGGAAGAACCGGAATCTGTTTTTGCAGCAGTTGGAGATGACTTTTTTTCAATAGCTTGTTAGGAACTCGGTCAAAGTCCTGCGCATTTTCTTCTAAGATATCTTCTACATCACTGTTTGAAATTGGTCCAAAGATCGGCAAACATGAGCATGCAATAGTTTAAGATTTGGACATTGGTAAAAAAAATTATACAGTTAGGAATGACCTTTGTTCAGAACTGGCAAAAAGACATCTTCTGACCTAAGAAGAATGGGAAAAGTAGTTTAAAGGAGGTACCCTAGGAAAGGGAAAAGAAAAGGATTGAAATACATGAAACAAAATTGTATCACAATAGAATTATATTATGAACAAAATAAGGATAGATTGTGTTTACCTAGTGTTTTTCTGCGGGAAATAAGTCTGGTTTTGCATGAGTTGGAAATGACCTTTTTCTGGCAATTTTATAGGATGTCAAGAAGTTTTTGCCCGTTTGTGTATGCGAAATGTACATTAAATAAGAGTTTGATTAAACATATGAAAAAAATATTGATTAGTATGGTGTAAACACAAAATTACACATATCAGTCAGGATGAGATTGCAATTGAGGGTTAAACCCCTCAGTCGTCATATGCATTCACAGAATGTAAACTGATTGGTATGTTTAAGCAGTAATGATGATACTTTTGGTCTAGCATAGTTAGCAATATGTACAGTACATGTATTACCCTAATTGTATCTTATTATTAATCATTATAAGACTAAAATCTCCCCTCAAGCTTGTAAAGAAGGTTGAGTTTAAATTGACTTTCCTACTTTGAACAAAACTTTATTCAAATACCTCAAATAATCAGAATCATATAAAAACCAAGCATCCTAGTCGCTAGCTAGTACATGAAATCGTGGTTTCACTGATTATATTAAAAATATTAGGAAATTTTTTAGATACAAAAAGCAAATAAAGTTTGAAAAATCACTCATTGAATGTCCCAAGAGATCCTTATTTACAGCAACATTTCCAATCCTGGCTAGCCATCTTCCATATTGATGACGTCTGCTACACAGAGAAGAAACAAAACAAAGAGATTTTAGAGATTTTTATTTGGTATTTATATTATTTCTTATCGATATTTTATCTAAATTATTATATAAAATTATGAATAGCTATTAAGATCTTGTAATTCTTCTGTACATTCAAGCCCCTCTTGAGAATCCATTGCTTTTCTTGTAAAGACCGCATTATGTTAGTAATCAATTAGCATTTAACCGTTGTTGTATATATAAATCTATTGAATGCATGATTAGTAGCATGAACTAAAACAACATGGTTTGACAGTTAAAATGGTAAGCCAAATTATATGTCAAAAAATGCTTACCCAAGTAAACTGAAGATCCATCATTTGATTGTAATTCCCCAGCTAATCAAAGAAAAACCAAAAATTAAAAAATAGAATCAGCATATAGTATTGAAAATAGTCAGAACAAAAGCAGAATTTGACTGGAAAAAAATGCACATTTCTTGTAATTAAAAACATCATTGTTTTCTTGACAAACCTTGCTTCCCTTCCTGCTCTACCCTTCTTTGTTGCAACTATTGTCCCACAGATGCGCTTCGTATTGACCAGTCCATCTATACCTGATCAATAGAAATGCATCAAGAAATATAAAAAAAACTTAGCATCGAGGCAACTGTTCTTTACGGTTTCATATAACAAAAATGCTCAATCAACCATGAATAAACAATAGCAATCATCGCTCATCAATCTTTCACCAAGAAACAACAAAAAAGCATACTTTTGAATATGCATTTGCGAGTAAATTTGTTGTCATGCCAACGTCAAGCTCTGGCCACCGAACTTATGACAATTTCCTCCATGCAACGTTGAAGTTCCAACTCCTGCAACAAAATGCAAGTACTTTCATAATTCTTCCAATTCTTTTCTACATTCAACCAAACAAACACCATGTACTTGTCCAACCAATCTATTATAAACTCCTTCCACGACAAAACATTCATTTCACGAAAAATTAAAAATTCCTACCTTTAAATTGCTCCAGAGGCATACCTTTGAAGATGCATTTCCCAATAAATTTGTTGCCAATCTAGCCATCGAATCAGAATGTCAACCTCTAGTCAGTGGCCATCAGAGAAATTTGTCGATGTAGGATTAAATTGCAACTTCTGGAACAAAATGTTAGAATTTTTATCATTATTTGAATTCCTATAACAAAACAAATAAAACTAATTCTTGCAGACCTTTTGCGTTTTCTACCATTCCAGAGTCCTTTGATAATCTAACAGTCATCTTTATAAGCATTGCTAGAGCATGAGATTGGATAAAAATGCAAACATGATCCGAATTTTTAAAAACCTTTACGATAATTTTTTTTTTTTTTTTAATTTCTAAAACCTTTTGATTAGTTTTCAGACTTACAATGCGTTTGTGGTTTTTTCAACCCCAACAGAGGTAACCGCGAAGTAACAACATAGGGCAGATCCCATGGAAGCTCTTAGACAATTAGTAAAAGATGAATGCTTAAAAAACTGAAAACAAAAACATTTAATCAAAGAAAAAAAATACATACTTGATCACAAAGGGCTTGCAGCCTTGCAAGCTTGCAGACAAAAACCCCAATATTCGAAGACCAACGTTTCCTGAAAGCAAAAATCAAACCAGATCAGACAGCCAAAAGTAAATCACCAAAAAAATTTAAATCAGGTACACAAAAATCAAACCAGTTCGATATTGAGACCTTACGAAATCTTGGCGTCGGGGACGTCATTGACTGAGTGCTTCTCGACCTTGAACTGGAGCTGGTGACCATCGGGAAGTTCGTTGTTCTGTTTGGCCAAGAATTTTGAGCTTCAGAGAGAAAGCTATGTAGGAAAATTAAAGTAGATGGAGTTGACGAAGAGCAGCTAATTCGGAGGTGGATGATAACGGCAAATGGAGAACGAAGGGTTTCTGGGAGACAGAACAACAGAGAAAAGGGGAGAGGAAAAGAAGTGAAAAGCAAAACCACAGAAACCAAAACAATCGAACTCAAATTAGAGGAAAAGAAGTGAAAAGCAACATAAGGAAAAATAGTGAAAAGAAAGGGAAGATGCCAGAAGACGCTGCGATGGTCGACAGGTGGAGTGGAAGGGCAAAAATGCATTTTTACTGTAGAGAAGCCTAAACAAAAGGCAGCCATGACAGCATTGTAAGGGCATTTTCACCATTTTACTGCTCTAGAACAGTACCACATCAGTTTGAGTTTTAGTATATATAAATATGTGTCTATCCTAATGAAGAGTTGCAACTTTTGACTCTTCATGAATAATTACATACTTCCAAAGATATCTCAATTTTTACAAATAGGGAAGCCCCCTAAAATTGTAAAACAACTTTTTATCATACATGTAATTATACATATAGTGTAATAAATATTAGAGAGTCTCATTGAGTCCATATGAGAGAGTTTTCAACATAATCGTGGTTCATAAAGCTTTGTGATTTGGAGTGCTACTATTACAAGGACATGATCGTTGTTGGGAGACACCATAGTGGAGCGTATGGAGTGCTACTATTACAAGGACATGGTCGTTGTTGGGAGACACCATAGTGGAGCGTAAACTTGTTTTACGATCAAAGTGTCCAACACTTATCTCAATCGTATTTTCCAGATTTTTCTAATCCATTATGTCATGTTCATTTAATATTGGTTACTTATGTGCATACATTATTTTCATATATAATTGTACAAATTATTTCTTGATTTTAGACCCTATTTTTTCAACAATATATGCTTCTTAACTTTTTCATGCTTTCCATTTCATATCTAGTAATTGTATCCTACAATTAGAATTGTTTATTTATCTCCCATTCAACCGCTAAATAATTTTACTGCAGCCAACCAAATAATGATGATGTAGTTGTTTAGATCCATAGTAGCTTGGTAGATTTTAAGTTGGGTAATGTTAAGGAGACCATCTTTTTTAAATAAAAAAATTCCAAACAATGGTTGTAAACATTGAAATTTCCGTGAAATAAATGTTCACCAACATATTAAAGTTTCAACATGTCAGAGTATATGCGGATTACACCATGCGTCTCACAAATCATACATGTGAATGTGACTCATCAAAATTGGATGAGTCATCAAGAATGATATATGTCAACACTTGGCGGAAATGAATTATTTGATTTTAATTAAGGGAATTGTTATTGGCACTCCAAAAATCCCATTTTGCACTCCAAACTTTATATAATTAGAAAGAAAAATACACTTGTGAGGAATGTATAATGAGATTTTTGGAGTTCTAATAACAAATCCCTTAATTAAATTAAATCAAATGTTAATTGATGGAGTCAAATCACGAACCGGCCTATAAATCGAGTTATGGTTCTTTCGTCAATTAATCAAGCTCACAATCAAGGTCAAACCATCTGTAGACAAGGCTTGAAAAGTCTATAAATACGAGGCTCCAAGACAAAGAATGGGTCTAGAAAATCATTCACGTAGGACAAGAGGCGGAACGACCTCTCGATCTATTTACTGTAGCCCAGGAATAAAACCATCATCTTGGGGCTCCCTGTTGCTTCCAGACGTTGAAGTTCTGAAACTCTGAAGCTCTCAAGCATCCAAATTCCCCAAACAGTCAAGAAGACTTGAAAAACTCTTTAATTTCTTCGTCAAACCCGTGAAGAATCATCAAGCACTATTACCCGTGGCAGTTTTTTATCCCCACAAGTCAAATCCTTATGGCAACCGTTCATCTAAGGTCAAGTCATCATGACCTTCGGATTAATCACACACATCTACACATTTCAGAGATCGAAATAAAGGATTCAAGTTGTAAAGAGATTGTATAAACTCATTAATACAATACAATTATTTTGTACACGTGTTCGTTCATTTGCTATAGGATTTTCGTTTTTATAAATTTGGCACGCCTGGTGAGACAATATTTGCCTCTCATCTCTTTCTTCATTCAAGAAATCTAAACACACTTCGAAATCAATGTCTTCTAAGAAGAGTCAAGTTGTCATCGCCACCAAGGCAAAGAGTATCATGAGCGCCTCAACTGCAAGTGGAGAATCTGTTGGCGTCATAACTAGAAGTGAAGCAAAGGCAGTAACCACACTTCAACACGCCCCTTCCAAGTTAATGTCATCGAGAAATGGGCGGCTGATAGTGGTTTAAGCAATAATGAGTAAGGCTGGGCAAGGGCCGGGCCGGGTACAACAAATTTTAATACAGGAATCAGACCTAACCCCGCCCGTTTGAAACGGGCCAATTCTGGTCGGGTCTATAGGTCCAATTCCTTTTTTTTTTTTTTTTTTTTTTTTGGAATTTTGGATTGGTGCATGAGCATTCAGCTGCAGTATCAGATTATTTTTGTTCATAAGAATGCTGCACATTCAGAGTCCTAGCTTATTCATACAAGTATTCAAGATTCAAATCCAAATAAGACAAGAAGCAGTCACCACTTTAAGCCAAGCTCTTATATTTGGAGTAGAACCTCTACAAGCAGAAGTAGCATGGAAAATAAAAGTATTATGAGAAGACAAGTAATTTCTAGGCTAATATGTTTGGATGTTTAGAGCTAGCATTATGAAAACATGCCAACAAAAGTGGCAAAACTGCTAAACTAGTGTACAAATACATGTACTAATGCTACTAATTCACAAATATATATATATATATATATAAGGTTTACAGATATATATATATATATATATATATATATATATATATAGTCCAAATTCAAATTGAGAACACAGAAGAGCATACCATATTCCAGAACCCAGAACAGATTCATCTTCCCAAAAGCAATCTCGAACTGATTCTTAAAACACCATTATATCAACATAAGTATTCACACTAGAAAGCAATTTTCACAAATCCAAATTCAAAAACTTAAATCCCTAAGACCATCTCCAACCCTAAGCTTAAAACCTAAAATTTTTAGCCCATAAAATTTAGGTTTTAACTTAGAAAAAGATTTTCTACTCCAACCCTTCTGACCTAGAATTTTAGCCCCAGATTATTAAAGAATGAATTTAGACTATTTTTTTTTCTTAAAGTAACTTTTTTAAAATAAAAAATTATGTAAACTATCCTAATTTAATTTTACGAACAATTTAACCTAAAAATATTTAGATTTTGACAAATACTGAAAAATCACTAACCGACACCATGAAACTCGTTAAACACCACGAAAAAATATGAAACAAATGAAAGATTTTTTTTTAATTACTTTAGCCGTTATATTTAAATTTGGACAGTTAAATTTTTTTTTTTTACCATTGTGTCACATCCCGGCCCGGGACGGATCACTTTCCGAGCCTGCTCCACCACCGTAGCACGATATTGTCCGCTTTGGGCTTACCATTCCCTCACGATTTTGTTTTTGGGAACTCACAAGCAACTTCCCAGTGGGTCACCCATCATGGAATTGCTCTAGCCCCTTTCTCGCTTAACTTCGGAGTTCCTAAGGAACCCGAAGCCAGTGAGCTCCCAAAAAACCTCGTGCTAGGTAGAGATGAGAATATACATTTAAGGATCACTCCCCTGGACGATGTGGGATGTCACAATTGGTTTCAATGTATTTATAAATATAAAACTAAATAAAATATACATTTATGGTGGGTCTGCCCCACTAATCCTGGGCTAAATTTGGCTTCCATTTGAGTTTTAGGTTTTAAGCCACATTTTAGCGTTGGGTTGGGTTGAGTTTTTTTTGTTGGGGGGGGGGGGGTAGAAGTGGAAATTTGAGTTTTCGCTTAGGGTTGGAGAAGGTCTAAAATAAAAAACCCTATTTCATAAATTAACTAATTTTTTGCAAGATGGTGGTGTGTTCTCGATGCGATGATGGGGAGGTGGTGGTGGCGACTCGCGATTGGGAGTCAAGAGAAGATGATGGTGAATCGGTGATGATGGCAGGCTGTGTGGTGTAAAGGAGGGGGAAACTGGCCTCGTTTAGCAGCTCAGACTGTACTGACTATTTCAGTCGGATAGGATAAACAATCATCGGATAGTACTGACTAAATTAGTCGGGCGTTTGGTGAATGCCAGACTAATAACCGTATTATTTATTATGTATTTGGTACATTTTTTTTACAAATATATGTTTGGTACTTGTTAATAATATTTTTAAATTGATAATTCAAAAAAAAAAAATACAAATGTGTTTTTTAAAATAAAAGTTCACAATCCCCTAAAAAAACGAAAAGCAAATAAAAAACCATCAATTATTTCGCCACCATTATCATCTTCCTTTTTTTTCATCCACCGACCAATCACATTTGCAAAAGCAAATCTCCAAATTATTGATCGTAGCTTGCTCACCTAGCAAGCAGAAAGTCCATGTCCATGCTTTACAAGGGACTCAGTGCAGCCAAAAACCCAGGTGAAATATAAAAAAACCCAATTTTGAGTTTTTAATTCATTGAAACCAAACCCAGATGAAATCTTTTTCCAATTTTGAGCTTAATCACCGAACATCATGAAAATCAAATAAAAATTAAGCCAAAAACCCAAATAATGTTTCTCCACAACAGGAACGACGTGACTTGGATTCGATTTGCCACCTTTGGTTTTCCGTTCAAAATATACTTGATGCTAATCGGAGGTGGGAATGGAGAAAGAGGGAGAGAAGGAATACCTTAGTCGAGAAGGATTTCCCGATGTGTAGAAGCAAATGGCGAAATGGTTGAAGCAGTTGTTTTTGCTTTAGCGTGAAGTTCGTGAACCCGACTAAATAATACCAAGGTATAGGACTGGATAAGCAAGCGGGCATAAGGGGTATGAAAAAAGGTTGGGCCAGATTAATAATCTGGTGCTTATTTAGTCCAAAACTCACCAAACACCTGTTTTGTATTATATAGTACTATTCGGTGTCTTATACGGTGTGCCAAACGAAGCCTACTCTGGAGATGACTGGAAAAAGAAAAGGTTGAATCGAGGTAGTGAGTGGATCCAATCCATTCATTTCATATTAGATACGGGCCAGTTTGGGACCCCGTGCTTCTTAAGTTTTGGATCCGCCCCTCCCCGTAATTACATTCACCTCGCCTCGCTCTATCCCATTTCTTCTTTGAAAAATTCGAACCCGCCCCAAATCGCAAGTACCCGCCTCTACTCACTGGTCCTGGACCCATTTGCCCACCCTAATAATGAGAATTGGAGAGGGTATTTGTCACATCCCCGCCCGGGCCCCCATCACATCTCGGGCTCGACTCCATCGTAACACGATATTGTCCGCTTTAGGCCCCGACCATGCCCTCACGGTTTTATTTCTGGGAACTCACACGAGAACTTCCTAGTGGGTCACCCATCCTGGGATTACTCTCGTGCGAACTCGCTTAACTTCGGAGTTCCAATGAGCTCCGAAGCCAGTGAACTCCTAAAAGGCCTCATGCTATGTAGAGATGAGAATATACATATAAGTCTTATAGGATCCACACCCCTGGGCGATGTGGGATCTTACAGTCCACCCCCTTAGGAGCCCAACATCCTCGTCAGCATACTTCTGACTAGAGATTGGCTATGATACCAAATTGTGACCCACTGGGAAATTCTCGTGTGAGTTCCCAGAAACAAAACCGTGAGAGCGTGGTCGGGGCCCAAAATGGACAATATCGTGCAATGGTGGAGTCGAGTCTGAGATGTGGTGGGGGTCCAGGCGGGGATGTGACAGTATTTTCTATAGTTATATGGATAGTTGAGTTGGGCTTTTGAATTAATGAGATTGGTGTAATAAAAATAAGGGCAAATTATATTTTGCACCTTCAAGTTTTGGTGTAATTGCACCTCACACAACATCTTTAAAATAGTGTAATCACATATATTTACTATTATTTCATTTTACTGTCATACAACCGTTAAATAATTTGTTAAGTTAACCATTAAGAAATATTTAACTAATAAAAAATTAATATTTAATAAAATATTTAATTATTAAAAAATTAGAAAAATTTAATAATTAAAAACTTAAAAATAGAAAAAGAAAAGAAATTATACGTATACTAATGAGGTGTATTCAATTGAGAATTTGAGAGATTCTAATAGATTTATAAATCCATGAATTTTTATGGAGTTTAATTGATTTGTAGAGATTTCATATAAAATTTTGATTCAATTTTCTCGAAATCTCATGTAAAGAGGAGAGATTTGTGGATACTCAAAATATACTACAAAATCTCTCAAATTCTCTCAAATTCCTCAACTTTCTCAAATTCTTTAAAATCAATTTCTAATTGAATACACCTAGAATGTTATAAACTTCTAAATATTTTAATAAACTATTTTAAAATTCTAATTGAATACACCTTGAATTTTAGAGAATCACTGAAAATTCTGATTGAATATCCTAGATTCATTAAAAGAATGAAATAATCTCAAAATCCCAATTGAATACACCCCACTAAAACTCAACTAAAAACATTGTTCATTAACAGTGTAAGGACGAAAATGCCATCCAATTCCTTTGATATTAGCCCTTCTTTTCCATTTTACACAAGAAAAAGACAGGTTTGCCCTCCTATCCCACGCGTCCATCATCACTGCACCTTCTGCTTCGACTTCCGCTTCTCGGCTTTTCTGCTGTATTCCGCTTTCTCTCATCCAAAAAAATAAAAGATCGTTGCTTCTCCTACCCTCTCTCTCTCTCTCCTTTTCTTTACTAGGATTGCTGCGTGCTTCAGATTGGTTTCTGGAAATCGGAGGAACCGATGAAATTGGCGTTTGGATTTCGAGGGGAGGTTGAATTCTTTAATGTTTCTGATGAGGTTTCCTGTGTACCAAGTGCTTTCCATCTCCCATTTTCTTGATTTATTAAGGACATACTTGCATTTTGTTGGATTTGTAGATGGAAAAATATCAAAGTGAGGAAGAAGTAGCTCTTGGTCGTGGGAAGCGCCTGCGGAAAGCTGTTCCACAAGGAAGCATATGCTGCACACCTAACTGAAACCTTGAGTGAGGTACTCAAGTATAGCTTTGGTTTCATTAACCTTTTGGGTTATTAAATTTGTATGCTCTGATTGTTTTACAATTTGAGTTTGGATTGGAATTTAATTTTGATTTACAAATTTCTGATAAAACCTCAAAAAGAAATTTAGGAACGTGTTTCTTTTTTTTTTTTTTTGGTCTTCTTTCTTCTGATTTTTTGGGTTTTCATCTGGGATATTTTCTGAACATGCTTCATTTATTTTACGCTTGGTTTCGTATACCCTGCAGCAGTCAAATAAATAACCTTACAGAACCAGAAGCCACTGAAATGGCGAGTGGCATATATGTTTATTTCTATGTTTTCAAATCTGGGTTTTAGATATTTTTCTTTGTTTTGGTTAATTATGGAATTTTGGCTCCTAATTTCTTAAAACTTTAGATTTTTTTTCCCTATTTAGTGTGAGAATATGGGTCCAATATTGGATTCTTCCAATTTCTAGGCAGAGAAAACAGGGTGGTGACAATAGAGAATTCGAACTTCTTTGTGGTGGAAATCATAGTTTCATTTTAGATTTTCTTTTGGGTTTATGAAATGAGTTGGAATGATGTCTCATGATTATGTGAATTTTTTTTTAATTTAGTTGTGAACCTAATAATCTAATCGTGTCTCATCTCTCATGATTATGTGAATATTAATAAATTTAGTTGTGAACCAGAACCTGGGTATCAACCAAGGACTGGTATCAATCCCAGAAGGTCATGTTGGGGTATATTGGAAAGGAAGTGCTCTTCTGAAGATAATTATAGATCCAGGGTGATGTGCATTGAGAAGTTGCTTGTATAGGGCCTTAAATTTGCCTGCTTCTCATTATTTCAAATTTCAAGTTTTCATCTCAATCTGCCTGTGGTCACCCATTTTGAACCTGTTCAAGTGACCCTGCAGACTGATCTTGTAACTTTGGTAATCCATGTTTGAAAGATTGAGGATTCTATCTTTCCATTCATTATAGTTTTGAAGGCTTCTGTTAGCAACATTGTAGGCAAGGGGTATTTCATATGGTACGAAAGGGGGTGTCATGATCAATTTTGAGAAGATTGAGGTAAGGCTATGCGATATTATTCTTTGGTATTTGTATATTAGTTTCACTTAGTTGAAGGTCTTGAAAAACTCCATTTAATAAATCCAAAATGTGTATACCCTTAGGAGCCGTTTGATAACCATTTGGTTTTTAGTTTCAAGTTTTTGTTTAGATTTATTTTTGGGCATTTACGATAACTTTACTTTAGTATATGTAGATTTAATATTACAATTTAGTATTAATTTATATATTATCTTCTTCTTAGGTTCTTCAAGCATTTAGCTTCTTAGAATATCATTTTTGAAAAAAAGCTGGAGTTGTGCATTTTATAGTGTGGCCTAACTTCCTTTTCATTGAAGTGAGATTTTTGAGAGGGACTGGTGGATCTCTGAAAATGAACTTGGTGGAAATTCCTTATTACACTGTTCTGTCTCTAAAGTTGTGAATTATATGCAGGTATGGATTTTGTCTTAGCTAGATCGTTGTTTTAAACAACTGACTCATTTTTTGCTATTACTTCTCAGATTTTACTTATGTAGATACTCTCTCTTCATTTTTCAGATGGTTGACAAATTGGATGATGAAACCATGGCAATAGAATTTGGTCCACCTGATTTTACTGAGGCCCTATAAGGTAATATGCTCTGCCTCAATTTCACAAAGCTCTTACATTAGTTTTTTCTTGCTCCTTTTTAACTCCTGACATGATTTCAGGATGTTGGAAGAGCCCGCTTCCGAGCACATGTTGAGGGTCAACTAAAGGTTAACAAATTTGTATATTTATTATTAGCTAACTCTTAATTATGATGCCGTTAAAAAAAAAAAAAGTCAAGGATAATTTGAAGGGTTTGAAAGAAACTAAAGTGGAATTAATTGGAACTGAACCATTCACTAGAAAGCGATATATTTTTAGGTGTATTCAGAATACAAAGCAGTATAATAAGTGGTATATGTGGTTTGTATTTTCTATACTTTTTCTTATAATCTCTTATGCCTTGGTCTAATTACTTTCTTGAATTTGATTTGTTTTTGTAGAAACTTGGTTGCAAGGCAAGTTGCAAAGGCACAAAAGTTTGATCGCATCCTATAGAAATGCCAGAGAAGGTCATTTCCATTTCGTGCAAAATCAGACTTCTTTCTGCATACAAAAACACTAGGTAAACACGCATTATCCTTATTTTGTTCATGATATACTGTCTATAAATTTATTTCAATTTTTTCCCCTTGCTTGGGATGCTTGCTTAATGACCAACATAGCAGAAGACAACTTTTAGCGTTGCAGTAAACAACATTTCCCATTAATGTTTTTGGACAGGAAGCAATTTGTGTTTTTTCATATCCAAAGAACTTCGTAATATTTTTAATAGACGAAACAGGTTTCTCTTTTGATATTTAAATTTGTTTCATTCATGATGAGGTTGTATATAATTTGCATTGACATTGGTAACTCAGTTTTTGACTCAAACATTATTTATGAAGATTGAAATTGTATAATTTTTCATATAATTTTCAATCCCGCAACAACGCGTGGGTACAAATTCTAGTTATACATATAACTCAACAGAAAAGTTACTGTTTATTAACAGTGTGCTTCCCTTTTTGCCCCGCTTTTTTTGTTGTTATTTCAACTTTGCCACTTTTGCTTTGCTGTCAAACGGAGAGCAGAATCGCTCTAGACGTTTCTTTGCCTTCCTTTTTTCCTCTCTCACATACCTCGGGTTCCATCGTCTGCCGTTCTGTTTTATGTCTTCATCTTTCTTCGTTGGTTTTGTTGTTCAAAATCTTGAGCCATTTGCTTTGCTGTTCTTCAATTATCGTTAATTTATGCTTCTTTTGGGTTCGATTCGAAATATTTTCCCGCTCATTCGATCGGTCCTTTACAAGGAAGTTTTGCATGTTTCTGACGGCGAGGGTTTTGATTTTGCCTTTTTTTTTTCTTTTTTTTGTTGATATCTGATGTGTTTTGGTTTTGGATTTCAAAGATTTGTACCTATTTTGGATTCGATTGGGATTTGGTTGGAATCGATCTAATCCAGCGTTTCCAAGTCAGTTTTGCTCTGACGACGAGCCTGTGGCTCATTCCCTTGAGAGGGACAAGTCCGAAACGGGGAGTATTGAGAGCATTGGAGGAGGAGGAGGAGGAGGAGAAGACGAAGAGGAAGAGCCAGTGGATGAGCCCGACGATCCCATGGAAGAAGACGATGTCAACCCCGCTGTCGTCTTCTGCATCAGGCTGAAGCACCCCAGGTCCAATTTGCAGCACAAGATGAGCGTCCCCTAACTTTGTCGCAATTTTAGGTAAATTTTGAAATTCGAACTCCAATCTATTAATTTTTTTAGTTTTGTTCATTGAATTATGCTTCTTTTAATGGGGGTGGGGGGCATTTGATTGAATTGTGTTTAGATATTGGTTTCGAAGTGGTACCACAAATAAAATGAGAATATTTGTATTGGTTTGAGCTTTGTAGTTGTGTGTTCATGGAGAAAAATTCAAATTTTCTGAAATGAAACAAGAAATTGTTGTTATATAGTATATATTGAGATGGGAAGGAGAGAGAAGTTGTTAATTTTGAAATGCGGAGAGAGGAGGATTGATATTTGGGGGATTCTATGGCGGGTATTCCCAAAATTTTAGGTCTTTATTGATTTAGTTATGCCATTACTCTATGAACCGTTGCCAATCAATGACTTTCTATGATGTGAATAAAGGTGGACATGAGAATTTTTGGTACTGGATAATGTTTACTTCATTCTTACAACTCAGGAGAACTTACCTCCTCTCTTCACTTTGTAATTCAATCGTTAGTTTTAATACTAATTTCCTGCCTTAGTCTGAGAGTTGTATGAGTTATCAGCTTTTTGCAATAAAGGAATTGTTATATTTAGGTGCTCTTTCGTTTCTGGTTCAATTTTTTGCGTGAAAATTTTAAAAAGGAGAAATGATGATGGTTAATTTTTCTCCGATACATGATTTTCTTGGTTTGTTACTACTGATCTTTTGTTTCTTGGGCTGATTACACT
This sequence comes from Pyrus communis, assembly GCF_041283825.1. Classification (NCBI taxonomy): domain Eukaryota; kingdom Viridiplantae; phylum Streptophyta; class Magnoliopsida; order Rosales; family Rosaceae; genus Pyrus; species Pyrus communis. Next base: position 91,672 of record NC_142576.1, read on the forward strand.
TCTTTTTCATTATTTTTGGTGCAGATATGAAGAGGATTTGTGAAGTTGCTGTGATTTCATGGTAAGTTTCTTTGAACGGATTTGAGAATTTGGGATCGTTTGGGGTGTTTGAAGGGTTTTTCTTTTCTTTTTTTGGAAAAAAAATTGTTAACAGTTAATTGATTGTATTTTTATTTTTATTCAATTCAGGTACTCATGTTCAGTTTTTAGATTTTATTTAAAGGAATTTCTAGGGTTTATTGGTGAGTTCTTCAAGATGTGAAATGGGTAGTTTTCTTTTGTTTAAATCTGGGGCTTTTGTATTGTGGGATTTGTAAATGAATTGAAATTTATTGTATTATGATTTGGTTCTCTTTTTATTTTCAAGAAACGGTGGTCTTCATTTTTTGGGGCTATTGTGTGTAGGCTTCCAAGCTGTTTGTGCTTGAGGTATATAATTTCAGCTTTTCTTTTTGGGGTTTTTATTGAAGAATTTAAATTTTAATGTGCTCTGAATCGACTCATTTTTTGCTATCACTTTTCAGATTTTACTTAAGTAGATACTCTCTTTTCATTTTTCAGATGGTTGACAAATTGGATGATGAAACCATGGCAATAGAACTTGGTCCACCTGATTTTAAAGAGGCCCTATAAGGTAATATGCTCTGCCTCAATTTTACAGAGCTCTTACATTAGTATTTTCTTGCTCCTTTTTAACTCTTGACATGATTTCAGGATGTTGGAAGAGCCCTCTTACGAGCACGTGTTGAGAGTCAACTAAAGGTTAACAGATTTGTATATTTATTATTTGTGCATTGAATAAGAATCAGAAAATGGTTCATGAACACAAAATGATTTTGGCATATATACAGAATGATATAGTGTTTAAGCCTGACCTGTTTGTGGCGCCTCATTTAGAATTGCCACTTTTTCTTTTGGATCAAATGACGTATGTTGTATAGCATCTTATCTTTGCACAACATGTCGCTATTATTTAACTCCGAATGAATCTCATTTTTTTCAATAATTAGAATTTTGGGAAATTTACTTGGACTTATTTTTACGTTAGGCTCGTGAAGGGATTTTGCTCTTATCTACTCAGATTATCATTACACAAACAAAATGATGCATCATTGTTCACATATTTCTTCCTGATGAGATGGGTTGGAAGGATCAAGCTGGCAACCACTGTTCAGTAGTCAAAGCACTACATTTTTGAATTACATCAGTAAAATAGGATCAACAACTCTTTATATGTATATTGGAGTTAGTGAACAACTACTATATATTTTATGTAAATACTTTGTACATGTTTTAGGTTTATAGTTTATAGTTTTACATATTTATGCACAATGCTTTTAGTCCCTTATTCTAACACTTGCTTACATTACTTATAATCCATTTGACATTATTTGGAGCTCATGGTTTTATAGAAAGGATATATATGCTGACATGAATGCATGCATACAGTATTTCCTCTTCAATTAAAGATAGAAATTCCTAAACGATAAGATATATTATGAATGCATGCATATATTATTACGTAGCAAGATTCTAGAACACATTTAATGGCATTTAATTTTGTCTATCAAGAAACTAGAAACTAGAAGACATTGAATACCATTAGAAATTTAAGATGCATTACCTTCTTTTTGTATAATATTTTGAAGTTCTTTTTGAGTCGGTGAAAAATTTATTTTGTGGACAATTTTTCGATGAAATATGATTAAGTATAATACTTTCTGAGTTATTTTGTTTCGAGTCAGAGTAATTGAATTTTTCATGTGGTAGAAAGGAATTAGAATTTTGCATGAATAGAATTATTTGTTTTCACATTCCAAATTGAATGTAGTGTGTTTTATATATTGTTGTATTAGTTGCAAGGAAATAAAATGTTTATGCATATTATTATGAATTTAATATATTTTCACTTATTTAAAAACAGAGATTAATTGTAAATATAATACCTACAATATTTAACGTAGCTTTTTTCTCAATGTCATTTTCCAATGCTTAACGTTTGCTTTTGTTTATGCATTTGATTGAAGTGTTATTTCATATTTTAACGCTTTTAATTGATTCATGTTTATGTTTGAATCAGGAAAATAACGTTGCTAATGGTGAACCTGTGGTACGAGAACTTACTCTAACCACCTCCCCCCCCCCCCCCCCCCCCCCCCCCCCCCCCCCCGGAAGTTTAATTCATTTTGTGTATCAGTTTAAGTGGAAGCAATAAGTATGTTTTATACAGCATATTTTAAATAATTACATAAAAAAATTACTTTCTAAAGATTGATGTGAAAATTTATAAACTGAATTTAAATTTAAGAAACGCATGAATGAATTTAGCAAAGAATTGAAGTGTTATTTCATTTTTTTAACGCTTTTAATTAATTCATGTTTATGTTTGAATCAGTAAAGAAACGTTGCTGATGGTGTACCTGTGACGATGCAACGTTGATATACTTCTGTGTCAATTTGGCTTCAGTTATTTGGTAAGAGAACTTACTTTAACCTCCCAGCTTAATTCATTTCTTGTTATCAATTTTCTTAAGTGGAAGCAATAAGTATGTTTTATACAACATATTTTAAATAAGTACATAAAAAATTATGTTCTAAAGATTGATGTGAAAATTTATAAACTGAATTTAAATTTAAGAAACACGACTGAATTTAGCAAAGAAAACAAAAAATGATAACTATTTAAAAATTTTAAAATGTGTTGTAGGGTTTAGTAAGAAAAGTTGTTCCATGAGTTGTGTTTTGAGGTTTACGTTCATGATGTGAATAGAATATATGAATGAAATGCACATACATTATTTTTAATATTTTAAGAGATGATGTTTTTTGTCCGGAGAAAATAACATCATCATTCCTACATGTCAAGTTTATTTATTTTTTCAATTATTCTGGAGAAAATCTGAGGCCAAGTTCTTCGCTCTTCTCAGTTTCTGCTGCTGATCTGTTATCATCACACTATGTAATGAACTCTTCTCCTTCAAATATCATCTTCTGATTGTGTAATCTTCATGGTCTGTTTGGTCTATTCCATTTCCAATTGGATTCTCGCTGTTAGTTCTATGTTTGAAGTTGGAAAAACTCATGTTGCTTTTACAGTTTGATTAACAATTCTTAATTAGAATTGGCAAATTCTTTTACCAAACATTTTTTTTACTCATATTTCTGACGTTGGAGGTTCATTCTAATTTGATATGGAAATTAATGTTATCAAGAGTTTAAAATGTGATGTAAGACATAAACTATTATGATTTTGTAGAGAAAATAAGCTTTTAAATGAAGGAGCTGTAAAAACAAAGTCAATGTTAGGTTAAAGGGTTTAAGAGAGTAAAATTGGGATTATGAAGGGTTAGAGAGGTATGGGTGGGATTGGTTGAAGGATTTGATGGAAGCTAACTCTTCATTATGATGCCGTTAAAAAAAATGTCTAGGATAAGTTGAAGGGTTTGAAAGAAACTAAAGTGGGATTAATTGGAACCGAACAATTCACTAGAAATTGATATATTTTTAGGTATATTCAGAATACAAAGTAGTATAATAAGTGATATATGTGGTTTATATTTTCTGAACTTTTTCTTATAATCTCTTATGCCTTGGTCTAATTACTTTCTTGAATTTGATATGTTTTTGTAGAAACTTGGTTGCAAGGCAAGTTGGAAAATCACCAAAGTTTGATCGCGTCCTATAGCATTGCCAGAGAAGGTCATCTCCATTCGTGCAAAATCAAACTTCTTTCTGCACACAAAAACATTAGGTAAACACGTTTTATTCTTATTTTGGTCATGATATAATTCTACTGTCTATAAATTTATTTCAATTTTTTTCCCTTGCCTGGGATGCTTCCTTAATGACCAAGATAGCAGAGGACAACTTTTAGTGTTGCAATAAACAACATTTCCCATTAATGTTTTTGGACAGGAAGCAATTTGTGTTTTTTTGTATCCAAAGAACTTCGTATTATTTTTAATAGACGAAATAGGTTTCTCTTTTGATATTTAAATTTGTTTCATTCATGATGAGGTTGTGTATAATTTGCATTGGCATTGGTAACTCAGTTTTTGACTCAAACATTGTTTTTGAGCTCTCTGATAAAAACCCGGACTGGCGTTAATCGAGCAGAGCTCGGCTGTGGAGAGTCCCAACCCCAATCCCTATCCAACACCCAGTCACCCGCTCAGTCTCAACCCTAGTCTCACAAATTGGCTCGTCGGAGTCAATTGAAAACCGTCGGAGTTGACTGAAAGCCGTTGGCGAACAACAACCGTCATCACTGCAAACCCGCCACCACACCCACCAGTGACGAAGCGGCGATGCTCTTCTGTTTCGGCTTCCTGGAAAGAAAATTTTCTGTTTGTTTCTCAGGAAAATTGGGATGGAAATTTGGGATTTGATCTTCTTCTTCTTGTTTGAAATTTGAAGCTTTATTTATGTGCAATTTAAAGTTTGGAGAGAGAAAAAGAGATGGAATGCGGGACGAGGGACTGGAAGAAGGGGTGGGCGGAGCATCTCCTCCTTTGAGGTTTCGTATTTCATTTTTTTAGGAATATCAGGAGAAGAGTGGAGGTTTCATTTTTTTCACCTTAGTTTTTAATATTTAATTATTTTTTTAGGTTCCTTTGCATCAACTGTATAGATTCACACCATTTCCATTAAGAAATAACTATAGGCAATCAAATAATTCATTTATGGGGAAACTTGACATCTGATGGTAAGGAGTAATCTGCAGTACCATGAAACAAAATAATAGGAGCTAAGAGAGAAGCATCATTTCGAACATTCTAGTCTTGAATCAAAAGTTTTGGGGGAAAAAAGTTGTGAAGATTGTTCTTCTTCCATTATACTGTGAGAGGTTCTAAAGTCAAAAAAATAAAATGCAATTCTGGCTTCTTTTTTTTTTTTTTTTTTTGAACGAAAATGCATTTTTGACTAAAACTATGAAATTATAAGATATTATGTAGGGCCAACATTTTAGGAGACCAAGAAGTCTATACCCTAGAAAGATTTAATGATATATATACCTCAGCGGTGGAATTGATCCACTAAAGTTAGGCAAATTGTATCTGTTCGAAATCAGAAAACTCAGAAGTCAACTAAATACATGAGGCAATTCGAAGGAGATAGAAAATATAGTTGAGAGCAACTTTATTTGGTGAGAAAACTTCTTGTTCATTTGCATTGGATAGTCATTTTTTGTGTAAGAGAAAGAACCATGAACATAAACATAAAAACTGTAATGCTGATCAATTTTTTAGTAACATGATTTGTATTGGGGTGCTGCCATTTTTTTGTTAGGGTTTGATTAATGAGTGTGAGTTTATTGATAAATTTTATTTTTATTGTTAATTGTATCTTGTACTTGATGGTAATTATGCAATAGGATAATATTGACATTTCATATTTAAAATTTAAGTTGTGTGTAGAAAGAGGTTATATGAGTTCAAATAAAATTTCTCATTTTTTATTTATCACGTCATTAAAATATAAGGGTTTTATATATGCCACGTCATCATTTAATGGTCAAATTGACCATTTGACTAATGGATGTATGAATTTGCAATGAAATGATAGAAAATGTATGAGATTGAAATATTTTAAAGACGTTGTATGAGGTTGCAAGTGCATCAAAAACTGATGGGGTAAAATGCAATTTACCTTAAAAATAATTTGGGCTTAAGAAAAACAAGATGGACTTGGACTTGGCAAATTAGTGGGTAAATAAAATTGGGCCTAATATGTAATAAAAACCATATAAATATCCTCACGGTTCGGTTCGGATTGTACTGGTTTCTTGAAGGCCAAAACCAAACCGAAATCGGTTCAAAACAGTTCGGTCCAGTTCTCATTCAAAGTTTGACGGGTTTTGGTCAGCATTTTTTTTCGTTTTTTTTTTTTTATTTTTCATTCGGTTTGGTTTGATTTCACGGTTTCTTGGTTTTTATGCCTACCCCTAAATGAGATCACAGTTTACGGCACCGGTTACAACTAGAGGCAGAGGCTCAACAACCACAATTGTTGGATCAAAATCTTCGGAAAGCATCTTCAACACCACAGCTTCATTTTTGCGATCCATGAAATTTATAATGTTGAAAGATCAAACAGTCGAGAGTTGGACGAGAAAGAGAGAAAGCTCTGCGCACACCAGAGGCTTGACATTACAACGAATTCGTAAGTCGATGTATAATATTGCAATGTTTAAAATATGAGGTATGAATTTGTTGTGTGATCCAAAGTTGAGGTGATAAAATGTAATTTATCCAATTTTTTAGTAAAAAGAGATTAGTTAAGTAAATTAGTAATGATAAGGGAGTGTATAAAGAATGTATTATCCGTAAGATTTTCATTTCCATACGGAAAAGAGATAAAGTTGCTATAACTTGTATCTACGGTACTGGGGATGAGAAGATGGGTCATGTCACTCCCAATATCACAGACTCCAATCTCTGTGATCAATACTACATATGTATACACGCACTATAGCATATAAAAAGAACAACTGAGAAATAAATAAACTCAAAGGCGCAACGGACTATTATAATTTACTTAATTATGCAAGGACAGACTAATACCCTCAAACTCATCATATATATTTTGCATCACCCGATCGCTCTCACTCACAACACCAGCTCAACTCCAGTTTGATTTTGTCCGGGTCTTCTTATAGTCACTGGTTCTGGGGGATCTTTTCTTTTTCTTTTTAGCTTCTGGTTCTGCTGGGGGTACATTCCTAGATATTAATATAAAAGCGGATTCACATCTGATTCACTAGCAAGTGTAGTGAATCCTCTCCCTCTCTCTCTCTCTCTCTCTCTCTCTCTCTCTCTCTCTCTCTCCACGTAGTCACGTCCGAGTCATTTCCTAAGCCCTAGGACTGCCTTGCGAGCATCATCTTTACATGCATATTCCGTGCTATTTGTTTTCCGGCGAATAATTAGAAGCGGTAGATAAGAAAAAGAGTGCCAAAAGAAGACGAAATTTGCATGAACCCCTGAATATAACTTTATATATATATATATATATATGTATGTATTCCAACCGCTTCCTTCTCCTGATTAATAGTAGTTTGCTAGAAGGGAAAAAATATAGAGAGAAATAGCAATAAATTAAGTCGAAACAAATAAATTAGCTTGGAAACATATATCTCTATCCAACTACAAGAGAGATCGAAATATACACCTAGTATTATCACCACATGTGGAAAATAAAGTAAACGTTTGGAAGTGTAGGCTTTGTGTTTGTGGTCTGGATATCGGGTCCTCCCCTCCATTTTCACACTACACCGACTGTTAGTCTACTAGTCTGCTACAGTAGTGGTAGTCCTGGTAAAGGTTCCACTGAGAAAAAAAGGTTTGACCGTAGAAATCGAGGCCACCGCACGCACGCAAGACTAGAACTAGTACTACTCTTGCTGTCCTTTTCCATAAATAAATATTTATATATCTTTAATTTGATAAATACTTATATTTATCGTTGTTTATTATTCTTCCCTTTTGCTAAACTTTCAGGACAATAAAAGGAATAAGAATAGAAGTTGAAAAGAGTTGATAATCTTCCCTTCCACCCACACGGTCAGAGTTGTCGAGTCACATCCACTTAATTCTTATTCTTTTATCTCATTCTTGTCCTCAATCAAGACCCATGGCCTGGAAGGCATTTGTTGTTTTTTTCCTTTCCATTTTTAACACTTGGTTCGACGTTTTACTTTTTTATTGGACATTATTATAGCATGTTACTACAGGTAAGTAAGTTGGACCTTGGTTCATCCCAATAAAGTCGTCTTAGTTAATTAAAATTTATTTAGTCCCCTACAAATCTTCCCGTAGAAAATATATAATTTTTCTAGTATGAATTTCAAGCAAGATCTGCTCCCTGAGCCTTCATTGAGAACGGTGAAACATAACCCCTTATTCTTGAACTCCTTTCCATCACGAGATCCAATCTCTCAGGCTCAACCCACGGGTAAATAACCTTTCTTTCTTTTTTAGTTAAATATTATTACTACTGTATGCTTCCTTCCTTCCTCCGATTAAAACCCTACACAGAGAGGGGGAGAGAGAGAGAGAGGACCCTGCAAATTAAAGTCCCGATCAAATAATCTCTTCTTCTCTCCTCCTCTCCTTTTCTCTAGCTCGCTAGTTGCATCTTATCTTCTCTCAGTGTTTATCTAGTGGTCGACTATTCCCTACAAGAGGAGATCTATATTTTTGCACCGCTACCCGCAGCTTAAGGTTTCTGGGGTGGTGAGAGATATAGCTATTTGCATCTTATCTTGTCTCCGTGTTTGTCTAGTGAATGTCTCAATGTTTTCTTTTTTACTTTTACTTTCTTTTTCTGGCAAATAATACTATATACCAATTTTAGCTGACCATCGCGTTCACGCGAATTTTGAATCTTTTGATTACTTAGTTGGTTTTATTGGGGAATTATTCAAGGTCATAATTAAGAAGGAAATTCCAACTTTGATTGGCCGGCGCTGCTCTTACTATGGCAAACGGCCATTATACCATAGATTTCGCATTTTCTCTCTTTTCTTGTTCCAACTCGTTTCTTTATTAAGTCCCATTTGTTTAATTTCTTTTCCACTCGGGTTGGGTCTATTCATTCATCATGATTCATTGTTTCCTTTTCTGCCGTACGTTTCTCATCCCTTTTGCATCATTTGTTACTCGGTGTAAGAATTCAAATCAATGTTTGGTGCGATAATCATCAACAACTACTTAATTACTGTCCGTCATGGTAACTGGATAAGTTTAAAGATACTGATAAGAAAACTAAACATCGACCAAAAATTTATTTTTCTATCTGTAATTCTGTGAATGTATAAGGTTTTTTTCTTTCCATTTCTTTGTAGTTAGACTTTTTTTTCTTTTTAATTTTCAGTTTATTTCTGGAAATGCCATATGAATTGAATTTTATTTTTGGAATTTTCACGATCTTTTTATGCTGATGCTGATGCTGATGGGTGATGGTCTTATTTAATACACTTATATTATATATGTTATATTAATGACTGTATAGGTCAAAATTATTTACAGAGGAGGAAGAGGTGGAAGATGGCATCGTCGTCGACGAATTCGCCATGCGCCGCGTGTAAGTTCCTGCGACGCAAGTGCCAGCCAGAGTGCGTATTTGCGCCATACTTCCCACCGGACCAGCCGCAGAAGTTTGCTAATGTTCACAAAGTTTTTGGGGCCAGCAACGTCACTAAACTGCTCAACGAGTTGCACCCCCACCAGCGTGAGGACGCCGTCAACTCTCTCGCCTACGAGGCCGACATGCGCCTCCGCGATCCCGTCTACGGCTGCGTTGGAGTCATCTCTCTCCTCCAGCACCAACTCCGCCAACTTCAGATGGATCTGACCTGTGCTAAATCCGAACTCTCCAAATATCAGAACCTGCAGGGTCTCACTGCCAGCCACGGACTCATAGCCGCCGCCGCTGCTGCCGCCGCAACTGCCACTGCTGCCACCCACACCCACAATAACAATCACCACCATCCTCTACATTTACAGTCCTCTTCACTCAACAACTTGGGAATGGAGATAAATCTCATTTCAGGCGGCGGTGGTGGCCGAGAACACTACCCCCACCAGTTTTTCCCCAGAGATCGAGAACGAGACCATCATTCCCATCATCAGCAACAGATGATGATTAGGAACTTTGATGCCGGAAACAACTACGATGCAAGCCTTCTGTCCATGAACGCTGCTGCAGGGGGCATTCATGGCCAACTCAGTCACCAGTTCCAGCAAACTAGGGCTGCTGCTGGCGACGACCGCCGAACCATTGATCCTTCATAATTAGGATTTCCTCTTTTCCTTATTTACTCACAACAACTTCAACCAATTCCATCAAATTAATTAAGGTACGTTTATTAGTTATACATAAATATATAAATTACAATTTATATTTCATTTCCACAATACCATCAGTTTGGTTGTGATCCATTTATTAGTTTTATTGTCGTTGTTCTAACTCTTGAGGGTTGGATATATAAGTGCCTTTACTTAGTACTGTATGATCACTGTTTTAGGTCAATTATGCGCTAATTGACATACAATCAATCAGGCCAAATGCTGATCAAATAAAAGTTTTCAAAATTTTTAATTATGGGGAAATTTTTTTTTTTTTTTTTTTTTAAGACTGAAAATGAATTGTTGAAGTTCATATTTAGTTATTTAATAAAAGGGTAATGCTAGGAAGATTAAATTTAGAGGTTAAAATTGTAAACTAAATGACATGTCACAATGGAAATGAACACGTCTATCAACGCTTAAGTAATAAATCAACCATTAACTTTCATATCTTTTAGTTTTCGAAATTTATTTTCCAATTAGTTAATGCTAAGAAGATTAAAATTTTAAACTAATTTAGTCTCGTATATATGATTGCTTACTACTACTCTTTAAAAAAAAAGTAATTTATTATTGTTTACTATTAAAATGATCAGTAAAATACTCAAAATTAACTATAAATACTAGAGTGATTTGATTGACATCCTACGTTTGTTAAGTACACCTTATCTACCGAAAATACTCTAAATTCTATTTTTCAAATAAAAAATCATCATTTACACCCACTTAACTTGGCCAAACTATTCGCACACCCTTTTACCCAAAAAATTAAAAAAATTATTCGTACACCCGCACAGTATCCCAACTCCCAAGTAATACATTGTTTTAAAAGTCAGTAGCTTCCAACTGAAAGTGAGTTAAGTTTCAGCGAAGAAATGCTGAAAGTCTTGAATTTTTTCGCAAAAATCTACTGAGGTAGTGTTTTGGAAGGTGCTTACCGAAATTGTTTTACGGAAATGATTCACACACACCATTATTTGTCTCTCACACATCATTATCTTTAATTTTTTTCTTAGATTTCTATAGAAATGTCTTCACTTTTTCGGTACCAAAATATCTCCATAATAAAGAGAAATATCTAATTAATAAAAAAAAAAAACTCTCGTTGGTTTGACCAGAAGTATGACATTGTTCCAATTGCAAAAGAGTAATGCTACACTTATCACTCAAGTGTACCATCATTTGTACCATCCTCTAATTGAGATAGGGTCTGCCAATACATATGAGTCTTATCTCTATTAGAGAGATGATACTACTAGATGACAAGAGTAGAATTTTTTATTGCAAAATGAAAAAAAGAGTTATACCTTATATGCAGCAAACAATCGATTTTATGTTCAATTTGTCAAATTTAACCCTTTTTTTTTAAACCAAAGTGTACGAGAATTCACGTCGCTAGTGTTTGGGGTTTATTTGATTCCACAATAAACGGTGGGAGCATGTCTGAGAATTTGAAGAAAAAGATTTTTGGTGTGTAGATGTTATTTCACGGTAGACTTGGGACTTTGAGAATCCTTCCTCCAAACCTAAACCCTTTTATATTAATACATATAAATTATTAGTAATATCAACAAAATGTGAGTGCCAATAACCCACCCTAAACAATTTTTTTTTTTTTTTAAATCTTAGAAACCCTAAATATTTTCAAGTGAGCACTTCCGAAGAAGAGTCCAACTTAATCAAAGGGAAAAAGAAGACGACACAAATCGCACTGCTGAATGTTTGAACAAAATGCCTACGTACCTACATCAAAGTACTTTTATCAATTCTTTGTTCTTCCTTTTTCCATTTAAAACAAAATAAATTCTTACTGTCAAAGAAAAATGATTATACCCAAAACAGTGAGGAATATAGCCACTTAATATTACGACCTAATAGTATTCTTCTTTACTTGTAAGTGAGAGGTTTTATGTTCGATTATCGTCAAAGACAAATTTGAACCACATTATTACTAACATATTATGAGACTAAACTCACCCTCTCTTTTAAAGTAAAAAATATCATTTGTTAATAACAAAAATACAGTGAGGAGTGTATATATAGCACCCGATGTCCGGACTCAGATTTTTCGCTATGCTACCATACTTACACTGCGCACGGTTGTATTGTATGACAATCTCAAGTCATGCGAAAAGCTAGCTAGTTAGTATATGGTTAATTAGGTTTTGCTTTACAAGTCATACAGAGTCCCAGACTCCCATACACTCCTGATTTTGTTAACTCTTTCTATCCATTTGTTTTGGCACACATGCAGGGTATCAAGTACTATCAAGAAACGAAGTTGGAAATTTTTCAAAAGCCAAAATAAACAGCGATGCGAGAGAGAGATGGGTGGAAGAGGTTGACGGTTTTATTTAATTAATCAAATACCTGTTTTACAGACAATTTAATTATATCTAACTTATGTCTCTTTGAAATTGTTTTCTCATGCACACATAGTATATCAACTGTATCTGTTTTCATGCATATAATATTATTGCGTATCCTCCTCCGTCCTCTAAGGAGAAAGAAAATTGGGGAGAAAAAGAACAAGAACTTGCACAGAAAATAAAGGAAAAGGGAAAAAAAAGTTTGTCCAGAAAGTGTACTTGAACTCGCAGCAGTCTCACAGTATAACACCACAAGTTCCTGTCCGCTTATGGAGCTGGCACGGTGCATGGGTCTGGATTTGTTTGTACTCTTTTTGCACTCTTTGTCTCAACAGTAAAATTAGGAGACAGATATATCTATTTGCAGCAGTCCCATATATATGATCCTATTCCTATGATAGCTAAGTCACTTCTATAATACACACACACACACACACACACACACCACATTAATTAGATGATATAGTGGTTCTGGAAAGATGGATGCTCGATGCATGCGTGTATGCATGCATCAAAATATGATTACCACAATTATTAGTTTATTAGTAGATAAAATGACTAATGACCATTTTAGTTTGTACGGGATTAGAGTTAACATAAAATTTCTAACAGCACTCAGAAGTCATTTGACCAACTGGTGAAATCAAATGTTGTAAGTCACTCGACAATATTTATTCCAAGTGGAGAAATAATCAAGTTTAATCGATCATGTGTCCTTTTTCCAATAATAGGGTTTATATGTGTTTGTCCTCATAGTTTAATTAGACTGACGCGGCAAAAGGAATAATTTAGCCAGCATATATACGCATTTTGAAATATACATATATATATGTATATTTATACACACTGTAGAGAGTATATACCTATACAGATACAGATGATAAATGCCTGGGCAAAATTAGTTTGGAAGTCATCGAGACTGTTAAGCAAGCATAAGGCATTTCTTCCGTTCCCGGACAAAGGCAGAAGACAACGAAATAAGACAAAATGACTGACTGACGGATAGGTGATGGGGGAGAATTAATTAAGGTGACCCTCAACCTCAAGAGAGAGAGAGAGAGAGAGAGAGTTAGCCTAGTTTTTCTCCTTCTGCCAGAAACATGAAAGGCCATTCCAGAGAAGATATCATGACCATTTACTACCCTCTGCACAGAATACTCACTTTAATATATGAAAAGAAAAAAAAATGAAAAAAAATCGTAATCAAAATCCGATGTAAAACAACAGAAATCAAGCACAGAAAAGAGATTAGCTGGCTAGCTAGATTGATCAGAAATATGATGTGGCTAGGCCGGAAGGAGAAGAAGCAGACATACAGATCAAAAGGAGGTAAACATGAATTTAATTAATTGAAATTTATATTAAAGGCAAGCAGTGTTAGAATAGAAATGTAAATATTGTAATTGATATTTCCTAGATTATTTCCTAATAGGTCTTCTTTTTCTTAATAGGTCTCTTGATTATTTCCTAGAGTAATTGTGATTTGGTTTGTATAGTTATATATTTCCTCCTCGCGAGATGCCAATGTGATAAAAAGAGATATCAATGGTTGGTAGGAAGATTGATGTATCTGGCTCATCCACAGACATACTTGGCTTATGATTTCAGTGTGGTAAGCCAGTTTACGCATGATCTTATAAAGCAATATATGGATGCATGGATGCAAATTTTACGATATGTGAAGTCAGCTCCATGTAAAGACATCTTGCTCTCAAAGAATGGTCATTTGAAAGTTGAAGCGTATACAAACGTTGATTGGGCAAGATCAGTTGATGATAGGCGATTAACACCATGTTACTTCACTTTTGTGGGAGGTAATCTGGTGGCGTGGAAATAAAAAACAGAATGTTGTTGCTCGCTTGAAGCCGAGTACAGAGGCATAGGTTTGGGAACTACTGAAATGCTTTGGTCACGAAATATCGTAAGAAATTTAGGATATGGTCCGAGAAAAGGCTATGAATTGGTATTGTGACATTAAAGCTGCTTGTTAGATCAGAGCTAATCCGGTTGATCATGATCAAACGAAGCATGTAGAAGTAGATTCGTTCTTTATCAAATAGAAGCTAGACCGGAAGATTATTGAGATACTCAGAGTCAAGTCGGAAGGTCAGCTTGCATGTCTTAACAAAAGTTGTGTCGAATAAAATATTTGTAAAACATGTGGCTAAATTGGGCATGTTTGAGATTTATGCACCAATTTAAAATGGAGTGTTTAATTCAGAAATCATAGACAAATAAACATGCATTTAATTAATTGAAATTTATACAAAGGCAGGGAGTGTTCGAATCCGAATATACAATTGTAATTGATTGTACAGAGGATTACTTTTCTTCAATTAATTATGATTAGGATTGTACATCTATATATTTTCCTCCGATATTAAAGCATTAACATATTCTTAAGTTGCAGATGCTACGCATATGCACTTTTAAATTTGAGTTCATCACGCATCAGTGAAAGAGATAAGTTAGTAGCTCATCTGTCATTTTTAATGAAGACGATTAAAGGTTCAAAAGTCAAAAAAATTTAAAAAATTATTTCTAACCGATTATTAAATCATAATTCTATAAAATCTACTAGACCATTATTTGATCAAAAGATTATCGTATTGCCCAAATGTAACCCTCCTCCTATGCCGCTTATGGGTGAAAACTGAAAAATCCAATCTTCCCTTGCACCCTTCCCTTCGTTATTTGGGTCCAAAATCAAAACGGACGTAGTCAAATCAAGTCAAAGAAAAAGAAAAAAGAAAATTGATTTGCACGACAATGATGACGTACTATTGCAATGATGGTTTTGGCCTTCAATGCAATTGGCATTTGCCAGTGCCATCTGTCTCTCCTCTTTAATTCTCTATCACGCATGTCCATATTTCTTCGTATATATTAGGTGGATCAAATGTTCAGACTAAGAATTTTAAATTATGTAATGTTATCACTAATATAAAAAAAAATATACGTTTACCAATATTAAAGCTATCTCTAACTAAAAAAATTAAATATAACCTCCTTTAAAATTATAGCTTCTAAAAATTTATTTTTAAATAAACTATGTCAAGTCAAACTCATATATTATCTTCAACCGATTAAGCTAAACATGGCACCAATTTTAGCAAAATGCACAAATTAACTTGGCAAAAATTTATTAGTTTAAAGTTTATACCTTAAATTTATTTGTTAGTTTAGTTAAACAATCATTGAATGTTTTCAAATCTAGTTGTTGAATTTAAATAAATTATTGCAGCTGAGAAGCTGGGCTACAAAAAAGGGCCAAGATGGGGGGCTACATATGGCCAACATGATGCCTTTTTGGCCAAATAATAGCCTAATAAGCTTCATAAAATTATAGTCTTCCCATAAGTTGAAGATGAGTTTTTTGACAAATCAGACCATTTTTTTGGCTTTTGAAAGTTTAGCCTTCTCTATTAGAGATGACCTCAGTAATACTTCAATTGTCAATAACCATATCATATAGCTTATAAAATATGATTTAAACAGATAGACTCTCTATCATTAGCCTATGTGATATATATATATATGAAGCCTTTAAGGGGAGGGATCCCCATTTTTCAAAAAAAATGGGGACACCCTCTTGACCGTTAGATTTGACTTTAATGAAATTCTGTAGCCTGTGATTTAATCTCAATCACAAAATTTCATTAAAGCCAAATCTAATGGTCAAGAGGGTATCCCTATTTTTGAAAAAAAAATGGGGATCCCTTCCCTTAAAGGGTATATAATGGTCAAGAGGGTATCCCTATTTTTGAAAAAAAATGGGGATCCCTTCCCTTAAAAGGTATATATATATGTGGGGTTAGGATTTAAGAACATCAATTTTGATAACTTTATTTAATGAAAAAGACTTAAAGTTCAATGAAAATGATTTAAATTTTAATGAAAATGACAAAAATTTAATATAATAAAAAATATAATAGAAAAAAAAATAGACGCGCACGCATCCATCATACAGACTATTTATGAAACTGAACAACACTATATTATTTATGGAACTAAACGGTACTATATTTCGGAAATTGAATAGTATTTCTAAAAACTGAACACTAATTATTTCTGAAACTAACACGAATATCACACTATTTCTGAAATTGAACACGAGTACTACACTATTTCTGAATTGAACACAGGTACTACACTATTTTTGAAATTGAACACAACACTATTTCTGAAAGGTTGTCGTGCACTGACTATTTTAAAATTGAATATGGTATTCTCCAGGAAGTCTCACAACCATTATTCTCTCATCTTCTTAAATTTTGTCGGCACTTTCTCACCTTCCAAAGACCTTCTCTTCTTCTAATTTTCTTTGATTTTCATCCTACTTTTTTGAATCACAAACCCAAAAAAAAAAAAAATGTCTTAATGTTGTAAAATGATACGAAAAATAAATATGTAAGCACCTACACGCACAACAAAACAAGGCCACATTCTACCATTACAAACCTATAATACCAAGAGAAAACTCAATAATTACATTTAGGACTAGATATTTGTCGATGTCCGTCAGGTTCCTAGGGGAATTCTGTCATCCGGCCCAGTTAGCATGATCTGCTATATTATGCATTTACTATTAATAATCTCTTCATCATTCATATAAGATATCAGAGGGAGAATTCTACATATATTACAATTGCCACAATGGAAGAATTTTCTTCGATTCTCATTTTTTATCCTTGGGTTTGTGATTCTTATTAGGTTTTATTTATGGGGTTTTTAATAGAAGCAGGCTTCCATTTGCTATAAATGGGGAGTGGCAGATTTTGTTTTTTGTGTGTGTTTGTTTACATGAAATTAATGGGGTCTCATTGTTGATGGCCAAATTTTTCGTTGTGACAAAAACATGGATGATACATTATGTGTATTTATATAAGTAGTGGAAAATTTTATTTTTTAAATTATTAACTTTTTAATATACATATGCCACTATTTATATAATATCACGTAATGTATCACCTCGTATGCTAGTCACACTGAAAAATCTCTTCCGAATAAGAACTTTCACTCCCGTGCATGTGCTGCAACTTAGGTGCAGAGTCAAAAGCAACAAAGGTATGTTGCACGCGCCTTTAGTTAGTTTTTTTTTTTTTTTTTTTTTTTCTCTTGTCTCTATCATTAAAAAAAATTATAAGATGATTTTTGAATGAAAATCAAAGTTTTGAAATTTTCTTTATTAGGTTTCCTTAATTTTTAACAATTTGAACCATCTATATTTATCGACATGTGTCAAAAATGTATATTTCAAATTCTAACTCATATATATAATTATATGTATAATGTTTTTTTTCATCAGCGATTGGTAGGGATGGGTTCAAGAAATCGAACACCGAACCGAAACCAAAAAACAAATCAAACTGAACCAAACCTTATTGGTTCGGTTTTGGTTTTGGAGGTTCGAAAACTGAACTGAACCGAACCGAATCCCTTTACACTTTATGAATGTATGCCCATGATATTTCTTTTATGAAACTTTGTTGCCAAGTTTGAAACTAAGCCTAGGGCTTTTTCAATGAGCATACTTCGTTCAATTAGAGAGGATATTTTCTTGGTTATAGAGAAAAAAAATTTGGGAGGCTTTGGAACTTGGAAGAAGTTCTTTATTTGTTTGTGTTTTGGATGGATACGATGATTATTTTTCTTTATAATTGAGGTTGTTGATGAATATGACTGATTTATATGATCTTGTACATGTACAACTACCTTCCCACTTTCCCACTTTCCCCATTTTCTTATTATTAGTCTACCAATGCAAGCTTCTTTTCTAAATAACATATTAAAAAAAATTAAGTTTTATAAAATAAAAAAAAACCAAAATCAAATCAAACAAAACCAAATAAAAAAAAAACCAAACCGAAAAAAACTCAAAAAAATTAAACCGAACCCACCCCTATTAATTGGGGTACGTACTTATACTAATAATTTGACGCTTCTTGCACGCATGCTATTGTATTATTTTCGGATGCATTCATCATATTATGTGTGTGTGTGTGTGTGCATGCACATTCAGCATACGTAGGTTTTCACATCCCGGTCCGGGACGGATCACTTCCCGGACCCGCTCCACCACCGTAGCACGATATTGTCCGCTTTGGGCTTACCATTCCCTCACAGTTTTGTTTTTGGAAACTCACGAGCAACTTCCCAGTGGGTCACCCATCATGGGATTGCTCTAGCCTCTTTCTCGCTTAACTTCGGAGTTCCTACGGAACCCGAAGCCAGTGAGCTCCCAAAAGGCCTCGTGCTAGGTAGGGATGGGAATATACATTTAAGGATCACTTCCCTGGGCGATGTGGGATGTTACATAGGTGCTACATATTCGTGGCACTATTTTCTAACATAGGCTCGTTTAGATGTATTTTTAAAATGACTGAAAGAGCTTTTAAAGAAAATATTTTTGGGTTTCAAAAACACTTTAAATGTTTTTTGCAAGAAGCAGCAATTATGTGCTTCTTCTAGGAAGCGCTTTAAGTGTTTCTCCAGAATTTACTTGCATATTTACTAATGATTGGTTCTAAAAACATTTTCACCAAAATCGTTTTCAGTCATTTCAAAGCCTACGTAGCTGCTACATATTCGTGGCACTATTTTCTAACATTAATTTTTTACAAAAGTTTTATGGGGTTCATTATGTAATATATTCTAACAATTCGAATAATTTATTTTACGTATTTCCTTTAAGATCACGTTTACCAAAAATTACCCAAATTCTTTACAACTATTGGTTAAGGGTTTAGGAGTTTTTGTAGAATCGTATTCGTTCAATTTCTTCACTACAAATGAATGTCTTAGTGATTTTGTATTTTTCTAAGTTTTTGCAAGGATGATCTTTAGGTAATGTTCTAAAAGATAAACAATTTGAATCTTTAAAATGCATTACGGAGTGGCACGCAAAAACTTGTGTTAGAAGTTGTGTAAAAAAGGTAATGTCACGCATAATGGGCTAGCAATAATAGGGGCTATCAATAATGTGATTCAAATCCAATTTGATGAAGATTGAATTTAAAACCTCACTTATAAGTAAAAAGAAATATTATTAGATAAAGAATCGAACCTAATTTTTAGATCTTATACTTCAAGAAGCAAAGTAAAAGATCCAAAGAGGAGATTAGAAGTCGTCTAGGTTGAAAATAATGTGTGAATGTGATGGTGTGAGACTCAAACTCAAGATAGCTTACGCGGTGGTGGCCTAATGGGTGACATGGGCTTTTTTAGGAAGGGAATTCGTATGGTATGGGAATACTTAATAATTTTTATGTCAATAATATAAAGATATTTTTTAATTTATTTTACATGTTTTTGTATTATTAACATAAACTATTACTGTAATAGTATATCTATGTTAGAAAAAATATTAGGAAGATAACATTATATCATCTCTTCATAAAGATAAATATACTTCTATTGATGAGCTCTATTTCTATCACAAATGATGATTGGCTCACCAAAATATAATTTATCTAACGTTAGTACGTCTATTTCTTCTTTTCAATGTCTTTTTTTTTCCTAGTGGAGGAAAGAAGCAAATCATATCAGTATATGAGCATGCAAACAAATTGTAGAAAGATGTAAATATTTTGCATTTATTTCGGGTTGTACCTCTGCCTCAGGCTCCGCGCAGTGAAATAATAAACCCCCACAAAAGCACCAAGGGGATCCCCCTTGTGTCGTTCGAGGACAAATCCATCCAGTATTTACTACTCAATGCCGCAAAATCCGCTGGAAAATCCGCTCTGGTGATTCTAGAAATATTGCGATTGTGATCGTTTATTATATATTATACGGTCAATTTTTGTTGGATATTATTTATATTTAATTTTAATTTTTAAAATAATTTCTAACCGTATAATATATAATTAACAATCACGCGAGAATCTGCCTAACACAACGCTTTTCATTTATGGGACAGTGCCAACTCCAACACTATTCTCTCTCTCTCTCTCTCTCTCTCTACAGGTAGGCAGGCAGGCGGGCATGTCTATGAGATGACTAATCCTCAGCCCACACTGATCAATTAGTAAGTATTATTCCAGGCAGGTCAGGCAGGGATCAGGAGGGCAGGGCCTTGAATCTTGACTATTTCTCTCATTTTCTCGTCTACCATTTACTTTTTAATTCAACAGCCTCCCCTTCTTGGAATTTGGCCTCACACTCTCTCCAATATTTATAATAATAAAAATCAAATTTCCATTACAAAACAAACAAAAAGAAAGAATAGGAGAGAGAGAGAGAGAATGGAGAAAAAAAACGTTTCATCAGGAGCAACAACTGTTACATCTTTTTCTTTCCCCTTCTTTAATTACGTGCCTCCAAACTCCTGACTTGCCTTTACCTTGCCCTTGCCGTTCAGGGAAAGTAACGGCTTAATATTGAATCCTCTTTTCCTCTGTCCTCGCACTCCTCATATATACTATCCATATACATGTTAATTATACCATCGCAAAATTAAATTAACAAACTAAAGTATAATATACATTGAATAGTTTCACTTTTAATTACGTAAACACTTTTAATGGACAACATCAATGTTATTAACAATGAAACATTAACTCATCTCTCTCTAATTTTAACAGAATATCATAGCAGGTTGATTGACTAATAAGTTTGTGAGTCTTCACTTTTTTTCCCTTGCTTGAAGTATTGGGGTGTTGCCTTGACTTCCTTTGCTTTGAATTACAAAGGGAAAAAAAATCATCACTGAAGTGGAATCGGTTGCACTTATGGCTTACTATGTGGTCTCACGTGAGAGGTTTTGTTGAAGAATTTAAAAATCCCACATCGAATTTTAGCATAATAAAATGCACTATACAATGAAAAGTTCCAATCCTAATTACACCAATGTTCTTTTATGATAAAAATCTATGCTTGTCAAGTTGTGCATATGGTAAAATTTAAGTGAAAAGATCATATTAATGTGCTTAGTAGTGAATCAATGACACTCTTTGAAATCTTGAGAATGACTTCAAAAATAATTTTACAATCATTTTGACTAAAATAATTTTATAGTCATTTTGACTAAAGTTTAACTTGAATATAAGAAACATGGTTGGAAATGCTCATATTCTAATTAAGTTCTATCGCTCTCAATTTTTTTCCTTGATTCCTTGAAAAAGAAGAAGAAAGAAAATAAAAGGCACTTGCATGACTCAGTTGAGCTACAATACATGCGCATGGATTGTAGTGTAACTTAATATTGATAGAGGATAATGATTTAAGTTACGCCAGTTTTTGAAAATAATGGGGTTCCTTATATAGTTCTTTATGTTTGGGCTTCTTGCGCATTTGGGCTTCTTTCGCATGTAGTTCAGTATTCTAGTAAATAGGGTGTTAAATTTCCACTCATGCGTCACGGGTTCGACCATTCCCTAAATGATTGTAATAGTTTTGAACATTCCCCTCCCATAATTTTTAATCTCTAATCTCTAATCTCTAATATTTAAAAGCCAGAAGTCAAGTTTGGTGTCTCAAGGCTTCACAAAAAATAATTGGACATAAAAATCCTTCAAACAAAAAAAGTCAAAGTTGACAGAAAAATTAGGGTTAGAATTGCCAAGGATATTTTGTACAAAAAAATGTAAATAAATTAAATTGAAAAATATGAAACCAACATACGGTTATCAAAAAGAGATCAGTTTCACACCCGCTACAATTGCACATTTCTAATGCTGTCGTTTAGACAAATTAATTGTTTAATTGCTCTACCCATGACCGCTAATTGATTTTGAGGTTCAATGGAAGTAGAATTCACAAGAAATATTGCTTAATGATTTTTTAAAAGTAGCCATTGCATGCGGAGGAAGCTGAAGATAAGCACCTAGATATTCTTTTGGCCATTGTCGTTTCTTTTATTCATCAAGGTGGTAAGCCTAATACATAATTATTTCTTCTTATATGTATAGTTTCTATGGCTTGCACTCTTTCTTTAATTTGTCAAATTTTAGCATATTGAGAGCTTTAGCAAAGCGAATCGATATTTTAATTTCTTATGTATCAATCCTCTTGCTTCTTATGACCACAACTTATGCCCTTCGAAAGCATCATACTCTTAAGCTTAGAACCCCTTGCCCGCTCTCTTACAATTCTATCATCGTTAAAAAGATAAGATCAGAGTAAGAAAAGTATAGCTTTTATTGTAAATAATTGTAAAAATTAGTAATGTAAAGAATGTTTGGCATGATTTTATAAAAAAAATGTCTTTATGCATGCTCAAGTGAGAAAAATTAAAATGAATTTCATATGCCGTGATATAGAAAAAGACTTTCTCAAGCGTGCAAGATTGCTAATATTAAATTTAAAAAAAAATAAAAAATTAAAATAAAAAAAAAGGAGTAACTTAAAGTAGCAGTGAGAGGCACTCATTGTTTCGGAAATTCTCTTCTGCACATTTGTTTTTTCTCTCACGAGTTGAGACTTAGTTAAATCCCAACCCTTCTCTTTTGTCCTCTGATGCGCAGGAGAGCAAAGCTCCTCACTGTAATTAATTTTCGAGCCCCAAATGGCATCAAATCCAGATTCATTCCAGAGTATTGTCATGTCATCCAAATAGAGCTTCATGCTGCTGATCATTTATGAATGACATTCTTTACTGCAACGCTTATCAACAGTGAATGACACTATCTTGTTCTGCTATACAACATTCAAAGCACACGACCAGGAAAAATAGGTTATCGATCAGCAAATCAGCTTATATTGGACCTACCTAGCTACCTCGCTTGAACCTACCTAGCTTTGCAGAACATCTTCCGCCCTAACAGAAACATTTCTGTTCTCTGCTCTATAACGAATGCTTTTCAGATTTCAGATCTTCTAGAAGAAAATCACGTAAATAACCAGGCCAAGTTTACTCATACATGCACATTTAGAACACAACAGAAGAACTGAAACCCACTTGAGGACAGGGTTGCAACCGAAATAAAAGAAGCCGGAGGCACAATTAAACAAAATTTCCTCATTCAGAACAAATACTGCAACTTGCCTGAGCTTTAACTGCATCTACACAAGTAACATTAACCTTCGAATAGCATATAAGAACATAAATTACATCAAAATTCAAACAAGAAAAAAATTAAAAGGCATAAAATTCATAGTAAAAACGAAGCCAAAGACTGCAGTTATTTTACCCTGATATCAAGATGGAGCAAATGGGCACCCCGAAAATAAGAGCAAACTTGAATGTTGCAAGGAAGGGGACCAAGTCCCCAATTTTCAGGGGCGTGCCTCTGGCTTAGCTGTGAAGTTACCCAAGTGACCACTAAAAGATTTGAAAAAAATATCCAATCTTCATTTTCTATATGATTGAGATGGGAGATGTTTAACAAGCACCATGAACAGAACAAACTGCAAAGCTTCACTTTATTTTGCACAACTTCATTGTAGTATCCACATACCAAAAACCATATAACCTTTTTAGGCTTCTGCAATCTCTACTTCTCCCTCCTGCAGTTCCTTGACTGCTCTTATAAGACCCCTTGTAATCCCATTGAGATGCAACCCGTTATCCTTCATTTCTTCAAGCAGTTTCTCTGCCGTTTCCCAATCCAGAGCCTTAAGACAAAGAGATTGGACCAACTTATTGTACTCATCAACATTAGGTTGGACCCCAAAATGTTTCATCTCACCCAACAACTTCAAACCTTTGTCAAAATCTTCCAGTTTACAAAATCCACGGATGAGTGTATGGTAAGTCACAGGACCCAGTTTCGGATGCTTCTTTTTGGCTTGGGACAATATTTTACAAGCCTCCTCCATCTGACCCCCATTTACATAGCCACGTATAAGAACAGTGTAAGTATACACATCTGGTTTCAACCCCCTACTCTCCATTAGCTTCATCATCTCCATTGCCTCTCCCATATCCCCAGCCTTAGAATAACCATTGATAACCAAATTGAAAACTGCATTTCCTGGAGGCGGGCCCTCCCTTGTCATCTCAAGAAGCAATTGTTTGGCCCCATCAACATCTTTTATCCTGCACAATCCTTGAACAACAGTTGAAAAGGGCTTAATCCCATATTTCCGTGCCTCTCCAGATAAATCACCCAACATATCTAGAGCTAGTTTGACGGTTTCATCCTCCCTACAGAGTGAATTGATCAAAAGATTAACCGGCGAGCGTGGCAGGTCCTGTTTCTTCACCTTCACCGACAAATAAACCAAATGGGCATCTTTAGCATTTTTACCCTTGCAAAACCAAGATATGATCCTACCGACTCTCTCACCATCAGGCAAGGCTCCTGCATCAAGCATCTTCCCGCAAACAGACTGAGCCCAAACAAAAAATGAACGCCTGCAGAGTGCTTCAATTGTAAAGTAATATGAATCTGCATTCGGGACACATCCAAAACAAGCAAACTTGTTGAACACCTCAAAAGCAGCTTTCCCTTTACCCAATTTTGAGAATGAGGATATCAAGTCATTGAGAATTTCCAAATTCAACAGAGTATTTTCTTTCTCACCAATCTCTTCAACCAAATCCCACAAAAAGTATACATCTCTCTTCCTAACAAGGCCACTACATGTAGATCGTACAAGCGCATCGAGGACATGGGTAGTGACTCTAAAGTCGGGTTTCTCCTTCAAAGCCCACTTAATAAACCTCATCAAATTCTCACCCAAAACAAGCGGTGTTTGAACTAGTTTAACCACAAACTCAGGATGCAGAGTCAAATTTAAAGCATCAAAACTAGACTCAAGACTCCCACCAGCACTGCTCTGAAGGAGAGACAATACACTCTCCAGCTGCTGCAAATCAATCTCATAAACCTCTTCCCCTTTCCGCAACTCTACATAACCACCCTCCGAACCCTTTTCGTCCCCATCCCCATTCCCAGCGGCAAGATTGTCCAGCTGGGAATCACCATTTTCACCAAATCCCACGGGAAGCTCTTCTCCTTGAGCGGAATCAGAAGCGCTACGGATTTCTGAGAACTGAGAGAAGAACCTAGGGTTTTGGAATCTAGTCTGAAAATGGGGAGATTGATCAACTAGAGGAGGGGTTAGGGTTTTAGAGGAAAGCACCTTGTGGTTTGGATGAGCTGCGCGCAGCGTCCGTGCCGCCGCCCGCGTCGAAAGGGACGCTGCTCTTGCTGTCACTGCAGACCTCCACATCTTTGTCTATGGGTCTGCTCTGCGTGCCTAGTTTACTCAACTCAAACAGCGAGTGACCGTACTGTTCACATTCGAAAACCCTGATGTCTATGGGGAGATGGGGAGGACAAGTGCAGAAAATGAAACGTGGGCTTCTGCTCCCGGGTACGACCCGTATAACTAACTGCTCCTTCGTCAGGTTCTGGACTGTTAAGTTTTAACGTTAATCTCTTTGAAAACATCTTAAAAATTGTACAAAAAATATTATTGACAAACAGTACATGAAGGGTAACATTACGAGAGAGCCTCCTCAGCATTTCTCCAAGTTTAAAATGTTTGGCCCGGCAATAATTAACATAAAGTTTTCATTTTTTCAAGTCTGTTCTAGTGAACATGGTTACAGCAACATCGACGTCCATCATCTTTTGGTGTTATAGGCAGGGATAGAAGTGGAACACGGTTAAACCATTACAAACCAGCGAAGTCCGCAGCATAACAGTCCTAAACTCCATTCAAGTTGGGAAGATGATTCTCACACCTTTTTTTCTTCTCCTCCACGCCCCGTCTTACTTCTCTCTTGATTCTTAGGTCAAAGCTCCATAACTGTTACCCCAAAGTAAACCATTTTAGGTCAAGCTCGAAAGGCGGCGATATAGGGTTCCATGGTGGTAGGCGGATTGAAAGAAAAACAGGGAGAGAAACATTAAGGTGAAAGTTCTGGGGTTGGTGTCCATACAACCACTCGAGACAGAGACCTTTACAGACACAAAACTTCTTATCGTGAACAAAGAAAGATCAGAAACAGTTAAGTAAATCGAAAAATGACAACAAACTCGACTAGGTATCCAAGTTAGCAGCAAAGACCTTAATTAGGCAGAATATACAACATTACTTGCAATTTCAGAAACGCTTCTTTACTTTCTAAGCACTACGAGTATATTTCAACCTACAAGACCCGACTAAAACATCTTCACAATGGCCCTGTTCCAAATTCATAAATCCCGTGACAACAATTTCTACAAACAGTAAACGATCATCAGATGCCGGATCGTTTCACAAGGAATATTGATTCAGATGTATGACTAACATAACTATTGAGCATTGATATAAAACTCATTCAGCTTCAAGTTCGGCGCCAAACTGCTCTAACCGTGCAGCATCCTCATCCAGATTCCGGACAGAAGCATGGTTAACTAAACCATCATCCTCACTTGCACGTATTTGCCTACCGCCAAACCTAAATGAACATATGAAAAAAAGATTGTAATGATTAAATGTAGAACCAAAAGAAAATGGGAAAACTAAAAAACATTGGAAAACGAAAAAAAAGAGACAATTAAGTTCTCAGCAGCAAGAAAATTTTCAGCGCCATCACAAGTGGTGTACCAGCTCATATTTCCGGGAACACTGAAAAATCTCACAGCAGCACCATCTACCCAGCCTTACACAATAACGGCAATTGTAATTTACTAAACACACAATATTAATTACCATCTCCCATTCATCATTTCTATGCACTTTTGAGCATCATTCCTATCCTTGAATCTGACCAAAATAACTCCCTGGGGATGATTCTCACAAACCTACAAAAAAAAAAAAAAAGGGAACCTGAGGATATTAGGAAAGGGAAAAGAAAAAAGAACATAGATAGACATGTATGCACAAATCACGGAGAAATTCTGAGTACCATTCTTCATCACACACACATGCTGTATCGGTAGTTTAGTCCTAGGCCAGGTTTACTTGCTTATGAAGGGTATATTACCTTCACTGAGTCCACTGGACCAAGCTTCGCACATTCCTCTTGAACGTCTGCCTGTAATTCTGGACCTAAATTTTCATCTGCCTGTAAACATTAAGAGAAAGGTAACCAGAACTGGATCAGAATGATAAAATAGCCTTCTCGCACAGGCTTTATATATTGAGAAAGTTGTGTGTGCAAATAAACATCAGCAACTATTGATCTGTCAATAAGTGTTACGCAGAAGGAAAAAATAAGTTTTCCAGCAGCATGGACAGCTATGAACTTACCCTCATTTCAGCAGGAGTGAACATGTAGCGAAGAACAACAGTAGCTGGAATTGACACCTTTTCATTGTCACGGCCGGCTGTTCAATAAGAAGAAAATGTGATCATATTATGAGTGTTGCAGAGCACATAAGGTAATTCATGCCAAAATTATGACAGAACATGTCCAGCAGGCTATGACGCATAGGCATATGCTAATTATCCACAGACATCCACATTACAGATTCACACTATGCTTCACTGTAAAACCAAAACACCAAGAAACTACTTGTGAAGCATAGGAATATGTATATGATCCGCAGAAATTTCCTCATGACTATAACAATGAACACACTGAGGGTAGAAGAAAACGTAGTTTGTATTCTAAAGGGGTGTGCTATACACACACCCCTTTTTACTTCTCACACACCCTTTCAATTTTCAGCTGTTGGATCAGAGGAATTGAAGAAGATCAAAGGACAGAAATTAACAAGGGGTGTGTGAGAAGTAAAAAGGGATGTGTGGATAGCACACCCCATTTTAAAACTCAAAATGTAGAACTTCTATAATATATGTCATATGATAAAACAAAAAAGCATATTATTATTCACAAAGAGAGGGAACAACTAACTACAGAAGCTACGCATACTACATTTGGACAACAAGACTAGAAGCTTTAAGCATAAGTGCAAAGTAATCAAAATATGAGGTATTCCTTCCCCAGAATTAAGATATCTAATACAAGAAGCCTTCTAGTTATCAATCAGCATGAAAAATAAGGTTAAGTAAGAAAACAACTAATATTAAGATAATAACCTACCCCAGCCAAGCATCTTCTCTTCCACCTTCTTCAGTTTCTTTTTCCTCTTGTTGTCTGCTTGTTTGGCAACAAATGTGTCCCCTGGATACATAACAAAAGGTCATAAATAAATCAGAACACAATTGAAAGCTCATAATCTATGGCATGCTGTTGAAAATGTTTCTAATACTGTGTCGATGATGTTTTTAAGTAGTTCTGTCATTTGTCTATAAAGTAGCAAAAATGTTAAAATCTCAAACTAAAAATACAAAGCAAAAAACAGTTCAACCAATATCATCTGACTACTACGTATTAACAATTACCTTTCTGCTGAAACTTAGCTTGGGTGACTGACATAAAAACCTTGCCACCAGGGCGTAGAGGTGTTCCATCCAAAATTTGGGTAGCCAAAACAACCGATGGTTCCTATAGTACACATAAACACATCTAACAAGATACACAGATATGACATGTTACAATCACAAAGACCGCAAAAGTAATAAAAAGCATTGTTACCTTCATATATGTAACAAGTGCGTCTCCCTTTGTCTTTCCAGTCTCTTTGTCAACGTACAACTTCACACGAGGCTTTTTTGTTTCAGGATCCTATAAATTTCATTAATGAGTATCGAGTTTATAAGGTGTTAAGTATGAGAGCAGATATTTATCCATTAAGCTACGCAGTGCATAGATGTTCACACTTAGTATCATGATGCAATAACAAGGCCACTTTCCAATATAATTTGACAATAACTCTTAAGAAAAAGTCTAAGAATTTGGTTGCAAATAAACACTGGACCACAAAAAATAAAATTCATTATGCAAAATATTATTCAAAGCTATATAACGGATTGTTTTTTAACTCTAAACCTCAGATAAGTACTAGCATCTTTAAAAGTTTCCATTCCAAAAAGATTAATTCAATTGTGAGTTCAACTTTATTTAACCGTCAGGTACTAATCAACAAAGTAACAACATGAACTTTATGAAAAAAGAAGAAGAAAAATTTACCTCCTTTATAATCCCACATTTGGAAAAGACCTCTACCACCTGACGAATATCTCCAAAATTAGTAACATGCCCCAATAAATACAGAGGATGAAATCATGAAACAATGACAGTGACTTACTTCGTCGACTGTGACGTCATCAGGCAATCCGGTTACATAAACATGTGTGTTGATCTTCAGCTCAAACCAACTATCAGGAGGTTTATTAGCTTCCTGAAAATACAAGGAAATAAGACAGGGGGGAGTCAACCATTACTGCTACATAAATCCTATACACATAGTTCATTTCCACTCTAGACTGGCATAACCGAATTTAATAATAGGATCCAATCACACATCCCCAGAAAATACAGTTTGATTAGCAGACTTTTGATGGAAAAAAAGAAAAGAAAAAAAAAATTAAAAAAAAAGGGGGCAAACCTTCTTGTCAGCTTCCGTATCCAACAATTTCCTCTTAGAACTTTGATTGCCTTCTAACTCACTTCTACCATTGATATCATCTTCTTTGGAGGGATCAGAAGCCTTTACAGGTGCATTAACCTCTTCCCTTGCGGTGGCCTCAGAAATATTGGCAGCAGGGAAAACCTCCTCTTCTTGCAAAAATGTCATATCTTCTACTCCGAAAGCGCTATCCTATTAGATAATAGAAATTAAATCAGTCAAATATAAATTCAACAAATACACGACAAATTTTCAAGTTTGATTTCAAATTTTCCTATTTCATAAAATTGGAATGACATTCTATTCAAGGTTCATCAATGTGCAACCAAACAACAAAATCGACTTGCGTGTGTTCATTGGCAGGCTACCAGCTATCCCATGAACAGAAAAACCACTACAAACAATAAAATAAAATATAAGAAAAGCATAAGAAGTTGTAGAAACCATGAACCAACCTGAGGAACCCAGGCCCTAAGACCCCGATCCCACTTGTATGTAGTCCCATCATCATCGGTAAATTCTTCCTCACCCTCCGGGGGCATGGAAGGTCTGTCACTATCTGCTTGTTCTGTCTCACTAACCTGCTTCTGCCATTTGTCAAAGTCTTCCTCATCATAAGTTGGGATTGGGGGCACTGCAATGGAAGTGAATAAATTGTCAGTCTTGTAATTCATGGAAGTGATAATCCAATTCCAAAGAAGAAGAAAAATGATTGACCTGCGGTTGAAACATGAGGTACTTGGTCGTGGTGAGATATTGCAGTGACGAGGTCGGGAATGGAGGAGAGTGGCTGCCATGCGCATCTTCCTTGAGCCCAGACGAGCGTATGGAGGGTGAGGTAACCATTTGAGAAATGCTCTGTCGCAAAGTAAGCAAGCAAATTCGAAGTGAAATTGAACATGATAAGTGAGACTGAAAGATTGCTCTATTCGATTGATTACGAGTAGAACTTTTAATTGAGAGGAAGGAAACAATGTGCCAGTAAATTCAATTTCCATATTCAACATTACATAGCAATAAAGGTGAATCACTATTCTTCATTCTGCAAAGACAATTGAATGTTCATATTCGTATTCATACTATATATAATCTACTACTACTACTATTATTATTATAGATTATAAATATTATAATATAAGGTGCTGCTAGGGTAAGGGTAGGGCAAGGCAAACAAAACAAACTCACCCCGCAGCTCCGAGAATGCGTAGGGACCAACATGCTGTTGATTTTCGCCCAGAATGAACCATCCTACTTCACTCAACTCTTCTTCCATCCCCAATCTTTTCTGCTCCCAACCTCCTGCTGCTGCTGCAACTCCAACTCCTACAAATCAAACCCAAATCAAATCACATCAAAAACCTTTTCTTTTATTCTATTCTTGCATTGTATT
The DNA here is from genome assembly GCF_041283825.1 of Pyrus communis. Classification (NCBI taxonomy): domain Eukaryota; kingdom Viridiplantae; phylum Streptophyta; class Magnoliopsida; order Rosales; family Rosaceae; genus Pyrus; species Pyrus communis. Next base: position 122,633 of record NC_142576.1, read on the forward strand.
TGTTCATACAACGTTAATTATATGTATATATTTATACAGGTTCCAACTTCCAAGGGTTTTTTGCTCAACAACGATTAGGATTGAGGTCATTTTGCTAAACAACGAAAATTACAAAATATAAAGAAATAATTGCACGCCACGCACCCGATTGAATTTTCTGCGCTTGCTCTTCTTCTTCTAGCTGGTGATTCTGCGAGCCCTCCTCCAACGCCATCGTTTGCCTGCGACTCCGACTAACAGACCAAATTGTAAATCTAATGGTGTGTAATAATAAACTGATCGGAAAAGGGAATGGGAAACTTTGGGCTCTTTCCCATCACTTGGCCCTAATTGGTTCTTTTGGGTCCAAAATTTGCGACCTGACCCGTGGAGGTCCAAAGCCCTTCTACCCATAAACCAAATTCATTTACGGCCCATTCCTTGAATCTGAATTAAAATTTTTTTTTTTTTTTTTTGGCTCATAAAGAAAATTTCATTCAAATTGCCAACACTCTAGTACATCCAATTCCTCCACACTCAAAAGACAAGGCATTCTGAGCTCCAGCCGGGACACAAGAATCCCAAATGTTTAGGTTTTCAAACCAATAGAAGCTAAGGCATCGGTCACAAAATTGGCTTCCCTAAGCACATGATTTTATTTGGCTTACTGAAGCAAGGCAACACACCATCAAACATCTTCCAAGATGAACTTAATACCTCAAAGAGTGTCACAAAACCCTTGGATAACATCAATAATAAGCTTGGAATCTCCTTTCACAATAATGTGGTTCAACCTTTTCCTTTTATTCAATCTCATAGCCTCACGAAGAGCCAAGGCATCCGCCACAAAAATAGTGTTTTCTCCTAGGTTCAACACACCAGCGATTATAGGATTACCTTGAGCATTCCTTATAATAAAGCCTCTCGCCGCAACCTCGTTGACAACAGAACCATCAAAATGTATTTTAACAAAAGGGGTTTTGGGCAAGACCACTTAATCCGGTTACTTATTCCCTTATTTCTCTTGTTGTTATTTTCTGTATTAGCTTTAAAGTAGGATGACGCAGTTGTCATTGAGTAGTTAAAAGACCTATTTGCATTTGGTTTATCATTCCTAAACCATGTTTTTAAATGTGTGATTACAAATCCTTATGTTTTAGTCAATTTTATTGAACAGATAAACTTTTGTTTACAAGTGAAGAAAAACATTACTCATTTTATACAATCATGTCCGTTTACAATTTTATTGGTAATTAATGTGCGTTGATGAGGTGCTTTTGATTTATATAGAGGTTGTCATTTTTTGGTTGGAGGAAGAGCTACAACTTTGAACGTAGGTAATTCAAATACATAAATAAGTTTTGCTTTCATATATATATATATATATTGATCAAAATTACTAGGGTTGGATGAGAACTAGAAATAATAGGATTACTTGTCCAAAAGCAAGGAGTAATACTGTTTGCAAGAAAAGTTTTCTCGATAGTGCGACTGAATTATAATAATAGTTTCATCTTACCCCTTGAATCCTAGTCAATTCAATATTGCAAGAGCATATAAATAATGTGAAGATGTAACAGAATAATTGAATCAGACAAAAACAAATAAAGAGCAAAAATTAATCAAGTAGCCGTTACAAAAGCTTGGTAATATTTAACTTTGGTCCCAACGCCAACGGTCATATTTCTGATCCTCACGAACAAGAAGTCGCATATTTGATTTGGGAGCCTCTCACATCACACTTGACAGCCAAAAGAAAAGGTGACCGTTAGCCCTCCACTCCGCTAACCCCATTTTTATATATAAATACATAGGGATTTTGCCCCACAATCTGAAATCCTGAATCATAAACCTCTCTCTCTCTCTCTCTCTCTCTCTCTCTCTCTCTCTCGATTAGGAAAAGGGGAATATCAGCTTTGAGAAATCCCAGATCCATCTAGTATTGTATTTAGTGGGTACAGTCTACAAATTAGGCACACACATACATTCGATAATTGTTCGGAAATGGGTGGCATGTCGATGAATGTGGCGAAGTTGGGAGGAGCAAGGTCAGAGTCGGCATACCACACCCACAAGGTGTTCCTGCTGAGCAACTACATTTTGCTGGGAGCAGCCTCCAGCTGCATCTTCCTGACGCTGTCTCTGCGGCTGCTGCCGTCGGTGTGCGGCTTCTTCTTGATCCTGCTCCACGTGCTGACAATTGCCGGGGCCATCTCGGGATGCGCGGCAGCGGGGAGCAGGTCGAGCTCCAAGTGGTACGGAGCGCACATGGTGTCGACGGTACTGACGGCGATATTCCAAGGGTCGGTAGCGGTGCTGGTGTTCACGAGGACGGGGGACTTTCTCGGGGAGCTCAAGTCGTACGTAAGGGAAGAGGATGGGAGTGTGATTCTGAAATTGGCAGGAGGGCTGAGCGTGGTGATATTCTGCTTGGAGTGGGTGGTGCTCACACTCGCCTTCTTCCTGAGGTACTATGCCTCTGTTGAGGGAAGTGGTGCTGGTGCTGGTACGAGGAGTTCCAAGGTGCAACAAGCAGCTGACGAGGATTTGAAGGACTGGCCATGGCCCTTCCAAGTCTGACACGGAACATCAAACATACAACAACTGCACTTCGGCAGAGGCTCCTTTGATTTCATATTATAATTATATTCTATAAAATATCCCCCTTATCATAATATATGTATATGTGCTGCTACCGCTGCTTATTATTATGTAGTAATTAATTCGTTGATTCAAATTCAATAGCTCGCTCGCTCGCTCGAAAATTTGTAATTACCAGTTTTGGAATTGTTGTGGCTGGCAGTGGCTGGGTTGGGACTGCTAGTATTTTGAATTATTTACAGAATAAAATCATTCACCCTCCAACCGACGGATGGACGATATCATCACAAGAGAAGGCAAATCATTCAATTACTTCATAAACTGAAGCGAACCAGAAATAATCATCATTCACTCTCAAGGGAAAGGGAAAGCAGAAGCAGCACAATCCTTCCTCATTCATTCATAAACACATTCATTCATTCATTCATTCATTCATTCTAAAGGGAAAACGAAACCAACACAATCCTTACTCTCCCTTTTTTTTTTTTCTTTTTCTTTTTTTTTGTTCTAGTTTCTAGGTAGGATGACAAATAAGACAAAATAAACAGTGCATCAACAAAAAGCCCTACCGAAATTACTCTCTCTACCAGACACGGTAGGATATGGGGATAGTTGGGGCGGGGGACCTGCTTAAACCTTTACTTCCCTACCAAAAATCCAGCTGAATGGAACAAGGGATGAAGCCTTGGTCCTTCCCTGTGCTCTTTCCTCCAACCTCCTGATTCTCTGTGGCAATTTACACACAAAATCTTGCGCCTTGCGTCCCTCACCAGAAAGACCAGTCAACTTCTCCACATTCCATCTTCCAACCAAAAACTCCAATATATCAGCATAATCCCTGGCAGTATACACCTCAAGCCTCTGGGCAACAGCTGAGAAATGATCAAACAGATTATCATCCTGACCATCGTACATCAAGTGGGCAGGCATTGATATCTTTTTCTTCATCATGTCAGCTAAGGCCAACACAGTGCCATCTGGATCAATCTCAAACAGCTTTTCCACAATCTTTGTATACGCAGTTTCATGGCGCTTTTCATCCGAGGCAATGGTGCCGCATATCTGAGCCAATTTCAGGTCCCCATGCTCTTTGGCTTGCCTGGCTGTGTTCCCATGGGAGATGAATGTTGCCCTCTCTTGGAATGAAGTGTAAATGAACCCAAGGTAGGGATTGTTCTCTGTTTTAGGATCCTACAGAATACGCAAAATTGAAAACCAAAATAGTATAAATGTAATATTAATATTTATAATAATAATAATAAAAGTAACAATAGTCATGGTAATAACAGTATAAACAGAAAATTTCAGCTACGTTTAACAAGCGTAAGCTGTGCAGAGTTTAAATCAAGCAACCAAAATTGGAGAGGGGGAGAATGGGGTAGATGTTCTTTCTTAAGAATCTTCTGTCAGCGTGTGTGTGCTTGTGTGTCTATTCTAAATCATCGTAGTGATAACTCATGAGATTACATCCATGAAAATAAGTGACAATCATGCAGGTACAACATTCTAATCAAGGTAATCTCTTAATGGCTATTCCTCGAAATAGTTTGTTAACTCAATAAGTCACACATAAATGCTTCATTTTCCAAGCCGACATGAGATAATAGACAACCATTTTGTTCATAATCATCACCAGAAATTTAAACATCCCTTTTTTTTTACATCAAGGAATTGATAATTAGACATGCCCTTAAAAACTCGAGCATCAACTAGACTAGAATTCCACAACGGTTACAATGCAGAGGTTCTCTGAGGTGCCATAAGCATAGTATTATAAATGAACATAAAGAAAGTCTTCCATATACGCCGGAAATTTAGGACATCGTGTACTATTAACATTTCATGACTTGTTCTCATCTTCCCTACTGTAATATATTTATGACCAGCTGAAAAGTTTTAAGCATCCCAAACTCCAGTCAGCAAATAATGTAAAAGAAAAAAAGAAGATAACAATTGCATTGCCCCTTAGTTCACAAGTTTGTATCCTTCAAGATTAATATAACTTCAAAATCTTAGCTACAATGTTGAAATTCCTAAGCGTGGACTCAGAAATGTCTCAAAAAAATATCACGGTCCAAAAAATAACAAAAACAGACAAAATGAGAGGAAACAAAGAACTCACCATTCCAGATCCAATAAGGTACTGAATTGTTTTCTCGATTTGTCTCATATCTACTCGTCCAGAGAGATAAAGATACTTGTTAAGAAGATCACCATGCCTATTCTCTTCAGCAGTCCACGCCCTGGTCCAAATAGCCCAGGAAGTAAGGCTTGCACCAGTCTCATCCCGAACTCCATCTAGGGTATTAAGCATTGTCTGGTACGTTGGAAGGGCTTCTTCTGTGATCATATCACCAACCAACACAACAAAGTAATCATCAGGAATTTCCCTTGCTCTTTCCCTCAACTCCTTAACTTGCTCCTCGAATCCATCTGACTCAGGAAGTGGAAGAAAATCTTGTGGTTGCCAACATTTCTCAACAGGCTTTAGGTGCACCAAGATGTTATTCTCAGCCCAATCCTCTAATGACTTGAAGATCTCAATCTGTTGAGGAGGCATTGAATGAGTCACCTGAACATGTACCTCACGTGGAGGGCCAAAAGACTTCTTCAGATTCTCAGTCTCTCTGTAAAAAACAGAAGAAAAGATCTAAAATTGGTATGCTTCAATTACTGAATCTAACAACCTCATAGTTCTCTATATAACTATATAGAGGTGGGAGAGAGAGCGTACATAGAGTAATACAAAGTTAACAAAAAGAAGAACCGAGCAAGAGACTAAGATTGCCGATTGAGGTGGGTGGAGAGGAGAGGGAGGGAGAGAGTGAGAGTGAACAGAGATGTAAGCTCGTCTAAGAAGACGCGAACAAACATGACCAACCACAATACAGAACAGAGAAATCAAATATACAGGCAGTTATCAAATTCAGAAGTGAAACTGAACAGAAGAAACCGTAGTTGTTGCTCACGGTGTAACAGCTAAAACTGAAAACTTGAGAACATGGACATAGTGGATTTCATGGAAACCACTGCAAATCTCAATAAGAATACCACTAACCATATCAACAAGTATGACACGTACACGCTTGAAAATATAAGGAATAATTGTCTAGCACAATGAAAACAATGACCCGACAACCTACATTGCACGAACCCATAAAATGATATATAATTAACAAACAAGCAAATGCGTAGACTCAAACATTAAGCACACAAAAAGGGCCATTTAGTTTTTAGTTTTAGTTCACTTTTTTGTGCTAGAGATATGGGGAAAGTTTATGGGGGAAAGAAGGATGAAGAAGAGTTGTCTGAACGAAGTAGAGAAAATGTATGAGGAAAAGTACACAAAATGAAAACTAAAAACCAAAAACTATTTTAAAGCTGTTTTTATTTTCATTAATTATTCTTTGTTTCTTCTTCTCCCTCCCACCAACTTTCTTCATTTACCCTTTCTCCCATATTCTTTCTCCATAACTCTTTGATAGCAAGTACTCGGAGAAATACAAAACAACAAATTGCACAAAAAAAAAAAAAAAAGAAACGGGGGGAACTGATGCATTATACTTGTATATGAAATAACATATACTGAATAAATCGATTAAATAAATGAAACTAGTCAACTTACAGGACACAGTTCAAAAAGAAAGAGAAACTCAAGAAATCAGATCTACAGCTCAACTAATGTAAGAAATAGTTAAATAACACACGCATGCCTTCAGATTGAAAACAACAAACAGAAAACCTACTAGTGATTTTCATAAATAACAGAAAAACTTTTAAAATATCCCAGCAAGATCAATAGAATATATTCAATAGCAATAAGAGCACAAAGAGGATTTTATTAATTTTTTCAGAAAATAAGGTTCAAAAAACATCCAATCATCATTAGAAGTTCTTTTATATGTCCTGCAGCAAAAATTGAACTGCGAACCATGCATGCAGGTGAAAGAAAAAAGGAATTGGCTAACAACCAGTTCCCAAAAATTAAACAAAAAATAAAATAGGAATAAAATAAATTTCAATTACGTCCACAAACCTCAATAATAACAAAATATTTCTCAAAATGCATACAAAATGAATGAGATTAACGCAAAATAGAAGCCCAGAAATCCAAAAACGGCCTCTATTCAGCTGAATTAACATAAACCTTTCGCAAAGTAAAAACCCAGATCAGCAGAATGGTTAAAAATTCGTTCTTGGCGATACCCATTTGCATTTTCGCCAAGTGGGCATCCGAGACCCCAAGATGATCAGCCGCGCACACATGCGATGAAAATGCAGAAATGAATTGAATAGAAGGAAACTCACTTGGTGGAGGAGTGAAGAGTGGAGGCCATGACGATTTTGGGAGATCTGAGATTGTGGGACTTGGCAGTGAGGCTGTGAGACGGGAAGGTCAGCATCGAATTCAGACTCACAGCCATTGGTTCTTTCTCTCTAAGCTTTCTTTCCCTCTCTCGAGCGTTCCGCTTTCGTGAATCTCAGAGAAGTGCTAACTGCGAGAGTTGGTTTCAGGTTATGTGACGTGAGGCTCTCAGTGGGAGAGAAGGGGAAGGCAACGCGACGAGAGAAGGACACCCGCAACCAAACGAGGAAATGTTTGGCGAGGGAGACGGCAAGTTTCTTTATTTAAAGTTACCTAGTTTCGATAAGGGCCACTCATTCCCACCAAATCACGTCATTGCCACTTTATTTTTCGGGCAGTCGGTTGGCTTTGGCTTTGCTTTCTTTCGTTCCTTCCACTTTTTTTTTTTTTTTCGGGAATTTGCAAAATTGTGTGATTTTTTTTTTAACAAACAATATTATCTATACTATGAAGAAATGAACGAGGTGGGCTAAATAAAAGTCTAATTCCTCCTACAAATATCTTACAAATTTTAATGTACAATTTCATACAATTACATAATATATTTTATTCACGTGGTATAATATGAATGTACGTCATACATAATATTGATCAATGAGTGCCCAACACTCACACCTATTCATTTAACACGAATCCTCGTATATGAACATCTCGATGCACCGTGTCTCCATCCCCATTACACTACATGTAGAAGGAGTTAAACTACAAATCGGCAAGGAGCACCCTAGCGTACCGATTGGTAAAAGAAGTCCTCATCTTAGCAAGGCAACTCAGGCGAACCATATTAATAGGGGTTTTCATGCTAATGATCGAGAGGAAAGGATCTCGTATGGGCAAAGTACCATTTCTTTCAGATTAACAAGGAAATCTATCATTCTTCTGATCGGTCTAAAAGTTTATTGTAGGAACAAGGGCCTCGTGTACGAATTGGAGAATCGCCTTGTAAAGAGGCCTAGTGTAAAGAACATTCATCGTAATCATCGATAAGCAAGACAACCCCCAATGAAGAGCCCCCATGTGGTGATATATCATTGGTCCCTCCAGTAATTAATCAATGCAAAGCCCCACATTCAATGTTATAGTCAGGATTTTCTAATAATGAGGTCATAATATTAATAAAAATAAAATAAAAAAAAGAGCTTCCTTGAGTCATTTTGTCGAGCATCTTGTGGGCACATGTCAATTCATATCAACATATGTCCAAAGTTTATGCCAACTTATGTCGACAACTACTATTATTTGTAGAGACTTGTCTAGGGTGGATGCAGGATATTGTGGAGTAATGTTGAAGACTAACAAGAATTTTCAACTAAAGTATTTCATCGGGCACATTATCGCACAATAGAGTCGAACACGAGAAGAAATGAAAGGCAAATATTATGGAAGAAAATAGAAGAAGTAAGAGGATGAAGTTGTAGTTTAGTTTGCTTAGTTGTTTGTAGAGGTCAAATACAATACATAAACAAATATATATAGAATTTTCAAAATTATTGGGATCAAGAACAACTATAACTTCATGTTGGTTCTTCCACTGCCCCCATTTGTCCCAACTTGGAACCCACATGCTCGGTGATAGATGTCACCACGGTAATCTTGTTTCTAGTGTTTCATATGAGAAACCACGGTAATCTTGTTTCTAGTGTTTCATACGAGAAATTATCCCAACTTCAAATCCACAAAAAGAGTTTATTATTCTCCTTGAGAGTAATCACAATTTACCTAGCCTAAACCATGTCAACTTGAGTAATCACAATTTACCTACCCTAAACCATATTTATTTTGCATCGATAGTTATTATAACACGAATCATGATATAATATAAATATATGTATTGTAATATAAGTAAACTAGTAACACGATATGGTGGCCAAACCGCCACATCCAAAACCTCTCGACTCAAAAACTTCAAAAGTTAAAGTTTTTTAAATTTTCAATTATCGAATGAAATAACTTCAATTTTCTCTAAGAAAAGAAAAAAAACATACACACGCATATATATGCTCATCACCTAGTGGTCTCGTTTGTGGAGAATTGGATTTGAGTGGATAGCACATTACAGAATTTTTGACCGAATTGTGACGGAATGACCACATTGGTTTGCAACACTCATTTTTAGGGGCTACCTTGATTGTTTTCAATTTCAAATACCATCTTAATAAGATGGATCAATTTCAAGGACTATTTATGATAAAAACCATTTCTAAATTGACCACATAGCTTTAATTTCTTATCCAAACAGGGGGAGTGCACGCTTATATTATATCAAAAAGGTGTGCGAAGAGTATTTTCCATATACATATACATTTGTGTGGTTGGCCATTAATTAGGTTGCTAACAATAATTAGGGTAAATTTTTCACAAAGAAACTTGCAAGTGAGAGATATTCGGTCCGATTCTCGTTAAAAGTAAATTTGAATCACATTATTACTAGCCCATTGTAAGGCTTAATCCAATCCCTTAGCTCATAGTTAAGATAATATCGTTTGCTAAAATAAAATAAAATTGACCGGAAGAGTTTAGGAGCCACGTGTGCTTGTAAATTGAGCTAGAATTAGGGATAAATAGGTATGTGGTGAACAATGAACATAACATGCAATTCGTAACAGCGAAAAATACTCATATTTGTGTGATCTTGTGGAGTTCTAGTTCTCATTAATTGTCCTCTTTAAATAATTAATAGTTTAATGCACTAAAACTATGTCAAAAGTAAAGAAAAACAATGAACATAACACAACCACTAGGTCATGGCGTCATTTTTCATGTCAACAAAATATGAGACGAGAGAAATCATTAAACTTTTGTTTCATGATGAGGTGAGACCCATTCTATACAGAGATAATCAAAAAAATGTAAGTTACCTCTACGGACTAGGATTCTCTGCCTTGGTAATTCTCTCTCCCTTCATTCCTTCTTTGTTTCCAGCAGTTTATTCTATTACAAAAGTGATTCAAAGCTCAAGGTTCAGCCACGTTCCCACAACAACAGCACGATAGCAATATCCCATGGTTAATGGCGTTGATTATGCACAGACCGGCTTTGTATCATCTCCGTATTGTTGCAAGGTGAACCACATGTAAACATATACAACATACAAAGTCATCGTACAAGTGTTACAAATTGATGGGCTTTTCTTTTGGTAAACAAAATAAAAAATGAAATGGTATTAAGGGGCGAAACTACAGAGAAAGTAGCAGCAGCCAGCGTTGGAGTTGGAGAGTTGGATTTGGATTTGGAGCAAAACAGAATGATAGAATATAGAAGATTGAATCTAATCCAGTCTAATCATTGACAGAAAACAAAATCATACAATATAAACAGAAAATTGCAGCTGAAATTCATGAAGAGGCATTTCCATTTAAGGCCTTGAAAAGGTGGACAATTCCCAAAGATAAACAAGTAGTAGTAAAACCAATCGGCAGCAATGGGTCGGATCAGTTGTCTGGTACTGGTAGACTGGTAGTGGTGGGTAGAGAAGAAGAAAAAAGCCACAACCTCCCACCTGTCTTTTCCTTCCAATTCAATTTTGTTGTCGACGACAAGTCGGTCAGTCTACAAAGCAAGCAAGGAAAATTGGTTTGACTTATGCTTTTGCTGCTTTAAATCTTCTGGGACAAAAGCATCCTCAAATTCATTCATTGTCAATGCTTTTCCACCAATAACCCACCCAGCCACTACCCATTACGAATCCATACATATATGATTGCCACTCTCTTAATATACAAGAATGATACTCATTAATTAACAAGAGTTTTAACAAAATACTTTCGGTACTGACGAAAAACCACATTTTTATCTTTTCTTAATACTATTCACTAAACCTTTATTTGCTCTTTTTCATTAAAATTAAAAAAAAAATATTAACTTTTCGTTAATTTTCCTTTAATTAATTACTCACTAACCACCCCAAAATTTACTTATTATGTTGAAAAGTCAATCACTAGTAGATACATACATCTCTTCATTTCAACCCGCTTATTTCTCTTTCTCCTTAAAACTTTCCTCAATAGTCCCAAAACAAGATTACTAGTAGGAGGATTACTAGTATTATCCAGCTGTAAATACAAACCCAGAAAAAATTTCTACCACCGGTAATGGAACGCCAGTGAATTCTGTTTTGCTATCTGAATTCTCAGACACAGATTTTACATCAAACCCCATCTATACTACATGGGATTTCAGAGATACATGCTGCTAGTAAATAGTATTAGCATACATAACATGCCACTCACCAAAACACAGCCATGTAACCCGTCCCGTATATTACATAACATTATGGGTAACTAAAACAAGAGGCTACAGATGTTCCTACGTGCAACTCTGATGCCCTTCTGCAGAACTTGCCTTCCCAGCTAGCTGAGGTGAATTTTCATTAGGATTAAAGCTTTTACCAGCAGGCGGCAAGCACCTTTTCGAGAAAAACATAGCTATACTCTTGCTCCGCCCAGCACTCTTTTCTGCTAATCACAGATGAATATTAGTCTCAAATGAATACGTTAACCAGGTTCATGATGGTAAACACCATTTATCTGAACACGGTTACCCATACCAGGAGATATTGACAAGCCAACTTTCTCCAAAATTTCTTTCTTCACCTGCATTAAGATGACCGTATATTAGCAAACCATAACTTCTTACATATATTAGACTGAGCCAAAGAGGCATATCTCACTCCCAAAAGACAAAACTGCAAGATCTCAAATATTCAAGACTTCGCATGTGTCTGTGCATGTGTGTGCGCAAGTGGATCTTGAAAGGAGCCGGAATGGCACTCAACCGAGTCATGAGTCATTAACCTGCCAGCGGTTATCCACAAAATCCGATATCTCACGCACTTTATTCCTTAACTGAGACTTTGATGCAGCTGGGAACTTGTGTTGCAAAGTTTGTAACACCTTATTGATGCTCTGTGAGCATGATTGAATGACAGAAACCTGAAAATTGCAAAGATTATTCTTATTAGCCAACCGTTGGCACCATTAAGAAACAGGTTTAAACAAAGCAAAATTATTTATGAAGCTATCCCCAACCACTCCTTTTAGTTTTTCACTTTAAACTAATACTAAGTTTAGGATGCAGTACCAATGAAACAGCACATGTAAACTGGAAACAATCTCATATAAGGTTTCTGAATTAAACCGTAGAAACAAATTCACTACTTACGATTGTAGGCAAATCTGATTCTGGTATAGCTGTCACAGCAGAGGTTGATTTAATACAGCGACTGCCACTTAAAAGACAAACTTCTTGGTTGTCTTCTTGTATGCCATCAACTGATATCTCCACATGTGAGTGACCAGGAAATACATGCATACTCAGAGCTTGCAAGCACATCTGTTCCAGCTTAAGAGTACCATTAAGATCTTCAGCCTTTAACAAAGAGACCTTGTCATGCGCCAAATTTGATATAATTAAAGGCTGATTTTTCTGAAGAGCACGTTCTGTCAAATTTCCTAAATATTTTTGCTGTCGAAGCAATATAGAGAATTTTTCACTCTCTAAATCTTGCTTAATTCTGGGTGAGCTTCTGGTTTCCTCAAATGTTGTATCAGTTTCCATCCTGTCCACTTGTACACCCTGCATGCATAAAATAGCAAGTTTCACAAATAGATACTTTCATATAAAGGTAATTTAAATGAGGAGAATGGACAACATTTCACTCATCAATAACAGGCAGAACCGAGAAAGATTCGGAAAGGAAATGTTATGCCCATGGAATTACTCTATGGCAATGGCTTTCATACGGACACAAGCACAACCACCAAATTTTGGTGGACATACACAATGATCATCCAAAGCATTATCATAAGGGTGAAAAGTAACTTCACAACGTCAACCAATCACAGTTTCTCACCTCATTTTCCGAGAGATACCCGTCAGGTACAAGAAAGCCATCTTCACCTTCATCTTCATCATCAGGTTTTGAACACCCCTCTTCCAAGCTTTCTTCATCGTCTTTATCACAATCTGAGAGGTTTTCACCAGGCTCCTCCTGGATAATGACAGAGTCATTAGTGACAATCATCTCCTACATATCAACTACATTGTATGAAAAGAGTCATATTACCTCTTCCCACTCCTCATCGCTATCAACATCATAATCCAAGTCTGGGTCCCTCCTAAAAGGGTGGCAAGGTCCAACAACACGACTGAAAGACAACATTACAATAAAAACGATCAGTGTCATATTTGAGCACACAGCAGTTAAGCATTCTAGACATCACATAAGACAAAATGTCATGATTTAATTTCATTACTGCATAAAAAGACAACAAAAATGAAATTTACAAAAGGGAACTGTTATTAGCACTCCAAAAATCTCTTTCTACACTCCTCACAAGTGTATTGTTCTTTCTATTTATAGAAAATTTGGAGTGCAAAATGAGTTTTTGGAGTGCGAAAAACAATTCCCTTACAAAATATACACTACATAAATTTAGATACAAATAGACAAATAAAACTTGTAAAGTACTCAAATGATGTAATTTCTTGCTTCCCTTTTACCTTTGTGCCCAAGAATTTCCAATTAAAAGTGTTCAATAAAAATGTGATACCAACTAATCAGGGTCAGCTACAGAAAGACACAAATATAAACAGACTATGTGCCAGCCTGTGGGTTATATGTCAACATTGGCATGTTCCCAAAAACTTACTTGACGATTGACAAACGATATGTGCTTTCTGAAACTTCAAGCAGTCATTAAAGTTAAATGATCAAAAAGTGGAGACACTGTGCAGGTTGACTGTTATAGACCTTGAGCCATACAATATGTTCTTAAAATATCTCACGTAAGTCTCACACTCCAAAAACAAAATCCATGAAGGAGATTAACTCACCTTTTCTTAGGCCATATACCATAAAATGCAGGTCTACAGCTTTTATCAAATTGTAAAAGCTGTTTTCCCCGCTTGCATATTTTAACAGCAGCAAGAGAACAATCTGTATTAATCTGACATGATTTATCATTAGAAACTTGTTCTCCCCATCTATCAGCTAGTTTCTCAGTGCTTAAATCGTCCACATGAACTAGCTCTTTACTGGTTGTAAGCTTGAGTTCCTTAACTAGTTCAGTCTTAGGCTTCTGACGTCGGCCCCAGTGTTGGTTTCTGTTTGAACAAATATAATGACCAATGTGACGCCAAGAAGACAAGTGTGACCTGCAATATGTGAAGAAACTATCTTACTTTGAGACGAATACATCTTTATTGATATATGGTTTGAATATTGATAATACCAACCTGCGTACATCCTCGGCATTAATCTCTACATTAGATGAAAGAGTGCTGTCCATTGACTGAGTGACTACATCAGGCATATTTTCACTGTTTTTACTCAATGATTCAGAGACAATTGTTTTAGTTGGGAACTGGTCATTCTGGCACGCTGAGCTGGTTTTACTTCTTTTGACAAACCGTTCCATAATTGAAGCTTGTTTTTTTATGGAAAGTTTTTTTTTCAATTCAGCTTCTTCCTTTTCTCGATGGCGTTGTTCTCTTTCAGCATCTTCTTGCTGCTTCCTCTGCAGTTTCCTCATTTCAGACTCTTCTTTTTCACGACGCTTTTCATCTTTTTCTGACTCCCCTTGCAGCCGCTTTAACTCTTTCTCCTGAAATACTTCTAAATTTCATGACATTACAACTAGGAAACACAAAAGGTATCAAAAAATAACTTACACTTTGCAACTCTTCCTTTTGACGCTCACGTTCCAATTTTTTTTTCTCTTTCTCAGCCTCTCGTTTATCTCTCTCCATTTGTTTCATTAGTAGTTTTTCTTCTCTTTTTGCTTCCTTCTTTGCCCTACGACAAATAGGTAAACAAAATAAAGACCTTAATGAATATAAAATGTAAAATAGAAACACTCTTACTGATACTCGCAGAATATACATACATGTCTGCACCATTTTTCACTGATAAGCGATCGATTAACGATCGAATCTTTTCCTCAGACAGCGCTTTATCAAGCTGTTCTGATGCCTTCGTCAGGTCATGTATGTAATTTTGATCGCTCTCGGAATTTTGTAGCGCCATTGTCATTGCTAACATAAATATATATGTCAGTGACTCATCTTACAATAAAAACACGAAAGAACTTAATGAAGATGACAGTGTAGGAATTAAAGGTGCACAACGGTTCAAGTCTTCCTGGAGTCATGTACAAAGAAAAACCAACTTTTATTTCATTTCATAGCCACATGAAAATGAATTAGATAAACCTTCTTCAGTGAGCTGAAGTGAATTCAAGTGCACATAGTGTATAACTAACAAGACACTAGACGAGAGTTCCCAAAGTTGAAGAAACATGATCAGCAGGCAGAAAAGGTTGGTGCGTACTACCTTGCATCAGTTTTAATTACTCTACACTCTTATTCATTTTATTTCTCAGTGGTATGTCAATACCCTATAAAGAATAAAGAAATAAAATCTATAATTGGGAAAGATAATCCGTATAATATGGGACCATGCCCCTTAAGAAGCGTTATAAAATGTTATGATAGTTAATTGGAAATATCAACCTAAAGCAGATGAATGTAAGTAGTCCCTTCCTGTCTTTATTGTCTGCATCATCCTCTTTTCTAGTTTCCACTTTGTTTCCCTCTTTTCAGTTCGGGTACAAGCACACTTTCTCTGATCCTATCCTTGTCTGACCCCAAAATCTGTATTAAGTAAATGAAAGACTACCCCTCGACCCCAGAACCCTTCATCTCTCAGTTTACGTTAGAAATCAAGAAGTGTTTATGCATGGCTAGTCACATCACAAGTAGTCTTCAAGCCAGATACATTATGTGCATATGAGAAAGCATAACATGATTTTTTTTCCTCGGTATATATATAGCCTCAGCAAGCACTTAAATTACAAAAACACAGAAGACAGGGAATACAACTAGATCAATTATCCAAATTCCCCTATGCTTGAAAAGTCTATTTTAACTTAAGGAAGTGAAACCCAACTTATGCAGTAAATAGCTCTACGCATTGCAGACTTCTGTTTCTGCCTAACAAAATAAGTATCAGATTACAAGGTTTTAAAGAATATATTGGTACCACAGCGACAGAGAATGCCGCTGGAGACAATAATTATGTTGACAATAAGAATTAGATGAAGCAATCTGTTTTGTGGTGACAACCTTCATGTGATTCATGTATTGCAAAACTAAACATAACAAAGATAAAATACATTGCATCCCTGCTCATTATTAGTAAGGACTGCATAAGCAAACCAAAACCAGCCATCTATGTAAGGAAGCATATATATACCAGAAACAGCAGTAACCCTCTCATGGATTTTTCTTCGACAAGTACGCCTAATATTCAATACTCCTCGCACAGATGCTGGCATCAACTTTACATCTCTTGTCTAAATAATACATAAGAAAACATAATAACTTATTAAATCAAAGATAAGATAAATACTGCAGCATAGAAAGTTCACAAACAGCAACAATTAGTAGGCGGCCCAACAATACGCAAGCAACAAGCAAGCAGTAGCTATAGGCAACATCTCAAAAGAGAAAAAAACTATGGGTGAACATAGAATTGCCAAATATTCAGAAACAAAGTTAAACTGCCAGGGTATGCAGTTTTTCTCTCCAAGCACCACATTAAAGCTCACAACGGAACAGCAATTAAATTCAGACCTAAACAGCAATCTAAATACAATTTCACATGAACAAAAACATACCCAATAAGAACAACACAAATTCATAAATATATCACCACAAATTCAGGAAAATACACAAAATAGATGGGCAAATATTGAATCTTGACAAAAAGTCAAAACTATACAAACATTACCTCCCAACACCAAAGACAGGACTCGGACTCGTCCTCCAACACATCAGCATCAACATTTGGCACGCCGTACATCACTCTTTGCCCAACAAAGAGCACAATGCTCTTCACATAGGCCAAAGTCACATTCCCAAGAACCTCATTGCCGTTCTTGACCTTGTCGAAGACCTCCTCAACAAGCTTGGACAATGGCAGGCCACTCTCTTCGATCAAAGCCCCAATGACCGAATTCACATTGTTCCCATACTGCTTCGGATCCAAATCTAATTTCTGATCCATCACTTCCTTGTAGTACCCAAACAACCCATCAAGCTGCTTGCGAAAAGATTCGATCTTCGCCCTTTTCGCCTCGACTCCCAAACATTCTGGGTCCAAACTAGCCCTTTTTCGCTTCTGGGTCTTCCTCACATGATCTTGGTTGGTAGATTTCTGGCTGCTCGGGTCATCTCCGCCGTCGATTACCGCCACTTCACACATCATTCTTAAGAGCTTAGAGCTAGAAAAGTCCGATTCAGTCAAACCCCAGATGAAATCCACAGATACGAATCCCGAACTCCCACGGAAGTTGGACAGGACGGGTAAAGGCGCTGTTTGTGTCAATTGGATTGGGGATTAGGAAGAAAAACGAGATAAGACTCCGAAACCCTAACGAGAGAGAAGTAATGGCTTTTCGGATAAATATTCACAAACAAAAAACCTTCTTTGAGATTTTTTTGTTTTCTGGAAAAGAAAAGGCAACGGTAGTGGAGGCAGAGAGCGGCAATTAGATAAATAGATTAACAAGTTTTTGATCCAAGAGCTAACAAATTTCTTTTCTCTAAATAGTGTAAAATGATTTCCAGGGCGATTTAATTTCCTCTTTTTCTGCTTTTTGGGATAAATTTCTTTTTCCTAATTGTCATAATTTTTCTTTCTCCCGCCAAATTGGTTTGCCTTAAAATTCCCGCTTAGGGTGGATTTTGATTTTCGCGCCTGAATGCCATTGCATTTGAGCGGTAACTGGAATTGCCGCGCCGGGACGGACAATATTTGGGCCTTGAACGGTCACGAGCCTTTATTCTACGCGGCACAATACAATATCAAAACCTGTAATTTTTTTTTTTCTTGAACAAAAAAACCTGTATTTTTTTTTATCTCACCAAACACTTAACTAAAACTGATTATCAAACATTCAATATTCTAGCATCCAACGCCCTTCTTCTCCTTCACTACTGGCAGAGCGGAGGCACAAACCACAAAGGGTTCATTTGTTTGGCCTCACAAACGGTCTCTGGACTAGACTACATATTAACATAATCTTGTGTTTGTCAAGTGGAGAGAATAAGTTAAAAATGAGATTAAAGGGGACAAGCAAGGATTAACTCCCTCGTTAATAAGACCCGTCGAGAACCATGAGATTTGCGGGGACTAACTCCCTCGAGTCTCTCTCTGCTCTATTCTCTTTCTGCTCCACCAAGATCTAATCCAATTGGGGCCCAATAATCCCCTTCGACAAGTTCATTCACCCACAAGGGTTGTTGGATTTCAACGTCTCAAAAATCGCCTTCGCATATCTAGACCTATCCAAAGTTGGGCTCCTCCTTCTCTCCTTCTCCTCTGGAACTTTCTCTCTGGGAATCTCGGGATTTTCAGGCTTCGTTCAATTCAAACTTCGTTCGGATTCGATGGAAAAGGTCAGTCCATTGATGGACCAAAAAAAGGGGATTTTTTTTGGGGGGGGGTGGAAGTCAGTGACGTCTTAGAGAGAGAGAGAGAGAGAGAGAGAGAGAGAGAGAGGGTGGAGAGGTGCATAATTAATCTGGAACTCTCTCTCTGGGAATCGAGATTTAAATGGTCCAACGAAGATGTCAAATTTTAAGTGGAATGTCAAGTATTCAAATTTGAAGATAGGAATAAACTTCAACTGATATGTTAATCCTATGTAAATTGACATATGAATTTTCATATGTTAAATTTTTCGTGTTTCTTTGTCGGAGCAAATTCCAAATAAACATTGGAGCACCCAGAGAACGCTATTGATCACCGCTAAGTTGGATTAAGGTAAAGGGATCTTGGGGGCCTCTATAATGATTCAAAATAATGATCTTAGTAAGCTTGTGTTCATGTGTACTGCTATACCTATATGCAAATAGTTATGACCCTTTTGCATATGTTGGTGTTGAGAGAGTAGTTGAAAATATAACTGAAATGGTTTTTTCAACCCTTTAATTGAATAATCTGATTTAAATTTGAATATCTCTTTCTAATATATGTCACATGTAAGAAGGGATTCTAGTTTTCTAAATCATTCTCTATGTTCAAGATGGTGTGTGTGTGTATATACACATGGCTTGTTAATAAGCTTGTCTCCAGTATGATCGTATTTTTCTTTCTTCTGAAGAAGTATTTGATCTTTAATCTTTTGTACTGTCCAGAGTAATAGTTATGATTAAAACAAGTCGAAAAAACAAAAACAATATCAAAAAGAAGTGAAAAACAAGATGCTGAGTTAAAGAGATGATACAACCCTTGTATTTATAAGGAAGAATTTTGTTTAGTTTAGTCTTACTCTCGTAAGGACAGAATTATGCCAACCCAAAAGTGCACAATCGGGGAAAGAAGCCCTTTCGACACTTAAGTCATCTCCAACCAAAGGGTCCAGATAGTCGAAATTAGCTCGAAAACCGTCTCCAACCTAGGGCCATGCCAGATGGTTCGTGGGCCCCACATAATCTAAAAAGGCCAAAGGGCCAACCGGCTGGTCCAAATGAGTCAGCTAACCAGCCCCAGGCTGGGCTCGAAAATTGAGCATTTCTGTCGGATATAACCGACATGAATATATTTAATATAAATATATTCCTGTCGATTATATCCGACATAAATTCCATGCCAAATTTCAAATGCAATGGCTAGTTGACGTCAGCTAGCCGTTATTTATTTATTTTTATTTTTTTTGCAGTTTTATTTTTTTTATTTTTTACCAAAAAAAATTCCTATAACTTCTATTTTACAAAATTTGTTTTGTATTTTTTCTAAATTCTATTTTTTTCCTATAACTTCTATTTTACAAAATTTGTTTCATATTTTTTTTTAATTCTATTTTTTTCCTATAACTTCTATTTTACAAAATTTGTTTTGTATTTTTTCTAAATTCTATTTTTTTCCTATAACTTCTATTTTACAAAATTTGTTTCATTTTTTTTTTAATTCTATTTTTTTTCAATAACTTCTATTTTACAAAATTTGTTTCGTATATTTTTTAAATTCTATTTTTTTCCTATAACTTCCTAAGCCATTATACAACATTAAATTAAATTAAGTAATATTAAACAATATGAAACAACATTAAATAATATTAACCAACATACAAATTATACAACATAAAAAAACATTTAATAACATGAAACTTAAACAACATTTTTTAAAATATTTAAGAACATAAAACTTAAACACCTACTCCATACTTCTTTTGACCCAAAGATGTGTAACAAGATCCTGATGTAGGTACTTGTTTATGGCACAGGAACGTATCATCCTATAGTGACTCATGTACTCATTTATAGATATACTACCAATTCTTGGATTGAAAGGCAAATTAGGCTCATCATATATTTTTGCACAAGCCTTTCTTGACCTATTCGGATCCTCTTAGTCATCATCGGACTCTCCATCAATATACCCATATCGCTCATCCTCCACAATCATATTGTGTAATATGATGCAAGACATCATGTTGGAGTCCAAATTTTCTCAACTCCACCCTCTTGCCGGTTCCTTGATGATCTTCCACTGTACTTGTAGAACACCAAAAGCTCTCTCAACATCTTTCCAGTATGCTTCTTGGTGTAAGGTAAAACATTTTTCAGCGTCATTTTTAGGGTTTAGAATTGCTTGGACAAGTGTTGCCCACTTTGGGTAGATGTCATCTGCCAAGTAATACCCCATATTGTATAGACGGTTGTTGATGTAGTAGTCAAGTTGAGGTGATTTACCTTTCGTCAAGTTATTGAAGATGGGTGAACGCCTTAGAACTGTAATGTCATTTTGGGATCCAGATACTCCAAATAAAGTATGTCAGATCCATGTGTCATACAAGGCAACGACCTCTAACACAATAGTTGGCTTTCTTGACCTTCCACTAAAGCATTTTTGCCATCCAGTGGGACAATTATTTCAATTCCAATGCATGCAATCTAATGACCCTATCATGCCTGGAAACCCACGGTTTTCAGCTTTGCGAATGAGACAATCCAGATCTTCTTAATTTGGCTCGCGGAGGTACTTCTCTTTGTAAAGCTGAACAATTGTGTTACAAAATTCAATAAAAGTATCAAGGCATGCAGACTCAACTAATATCATGAGTTTCATCCATCGAATAAGTTGAGGAGCCATATGTCATCATTCGTAGTGCAACAATAACCTTCTAATGAGGTGAAAAACCATAGGGGCCTGCTCTGTCCAGCTTCTATTGAAAATATGGATTGACCTAATAAACATCATGAAGTACACGCTCGAAGACATGACACATCATCCGGAAGTGACGTCTGAAATCATCTTCTATGTACACCGAGTTGGGGTTGAAGTAGTTGTTCATCAGATTGGCATGCATCATCGCTCTGTTTCATGGTTTGTAAGAGCAACCAGCAATAGAGCCACCCCATTAAGGTTATTCCTCGGTTGGCTGACACACTATGGCCGCAGCCATGACTGCTACATATTGTGTGTTGCGCCATGCTTCATCTTCTTCATCAGACTCCTCATCTTCTCATCTCATCTGCACCCATTTTTCTTTCAATTTGGAATTGGATGAGGACCTCAGTTGGAATTCGAATAGGATCCAAAGTTGGAATTCATTGTAAACTTGAATTGAAAGAAATTGAATTGAAATAGATTGAAATGAAATAGATTGAATTCAAATGTGTGTGAATTATAGTCCAATATCAATCCTATTTATAGTAAAAAAAAATCCAAATCCAACGGCTAGTGGACGTCAGCATGACATCAACTAGCCGTTGGATTTGAATTTGAATTTATTTTGGCCAAAATTTGTAAAAAAATATTAAAAAATTCTCATTTTTTCCCTATAAATTTAAGTTGTTATAGTTTTTAAATTTAAGTTGTAGTTTTTAAACATAAGTTGTAGTTTTTAAATTTAAATAATAAATTATGTTTGGCCCTAAGGCTCTTTGGCCCTCTGTTGGAGATGGTTTTTTGTGACATGGCTAAAACGAGCCTTATGACCCTCGGTTGAAGATGAAGGCAAATATAGTTATGAATTGTTCATTAAAATATTAATATCTTGGAGGGTCAAAAGGCTAAAACGAGCGCTCTAGCCCTTGTTTGGTTGGAGATCGCCTTAGGCCATCTCCAATCGAAAGGTCCAGAGGGCCAAAGGGCCGAAAATAGCCCGAAAACCGTCTCCAACCGAGGGCTAGGCCAGAGGGCTAGTGGAATTTGAGAGGACCCCACGAAATTTGAAAGGGCCCCACAGAATTTGAAATGGCCAAAAGGCTGGAGGGCTGGCCAGAAAAAACATAACCGACAATAATGCTTAAAAAGAAATTTGAATCCAACGGCTAGCTGACGTCAGCTAGCTGTTGCTAGCTAGCGCCAGTTACCGTTGGATTCATTTTTTTTTTTTTTTTTTTTAATTCTCAAAAATTCTATTTTTTTTCCTATAAATACCCAAACCATTCATTCACCATTCCTACACCATTTCAATTCTTATATTTTCTTTCCTTTTTCAAAAATCTATCCTTCAATTTTTTCAATAATTTTCAAATGACCTCGTCTGTAATGAAAGGTAGGGCTTGGATCCGAAAAGAAGATGAAGCTCTTTGCAAGGCTTATAGATGGGTGTCGGAAGATAGTGTGAAGGGGAATTGTCAAGCAAATGACAGTGTTTAGACTCGTGTGTCCAAAAAATACTTAGAGTTCTATGAATGCACCACTCCAGTGAATATTCGAAACCACAAGAGTTGTTCTTCAAAATGAAAGAAACATCTTCAGCCAAGTTTGAACAAATGGCATCAAGCATTATTAACAGCCGCAAGTAGACATGAAAGCAGCGCTAATTACTACGACAAAGTGAGTGTTTTCATAATTTATTTTAAATATTTAATTATATTACAGTTAATTTCATAAATTAATTTTCTTTAATTTTTTTTTAGGTACGCTAAGCGGAGGAATTGTATATGAAGAACAGCTCGAAACTCTTTCAGTTTCACATTTGTTGGGAAATTTGTAAATGATGGATGTTATTTGAAGATCCACCACATAGAGCTCCTACGCCGGTGTTCGGAACTGCATCCTCAGCTGCATATATGGATGAAGATGGATCTCCAACCATTCAACAAACAAGGGTAGAAAATCTGTCTTCGGGTGAAGGTTACATACCTAGGGCTATGGGATGAAACAAGGCACGAAGGTTGAAGGAAAAGGGTAAGGCAAATGATGATTACGCCGCTCAACATGAAGTGGCAGCCTCATTGCGATTAATGGTGGAGCAAAATGCCCTTGAGATGGAAGAAAGGAAAAGTAGGCATGAAGAATGGGCCAAACAAATACAAGAAGAGATGGATGATAAGAATATGGAAGGGAACACTTCGAATTACACTCCAATGAGTAAGGCCTATTTTGATAGGAAAAAAAGAAGAAATTATGACCCGGCATCAGTTGTTTACCTATGACTATACTCCTACAATGGTGGATGATGAAGATGAAGTTGATTATAGATATTAAATTTAAGTTGTTGTAGTTTTTAAATTCAATTTAATGTTGTTTTTAAATTTAATTTGTAGTTTTTAAATTTAATTCGCCGTTTTTAAATTTAAGTTGTAGTTTTTAAATATAAGCTGTAGTTTTTAACTTTTTAAATTTAAGTTGTTGTTGGATTTGAATTTAAGTTGTTGTAGTTTTTAAATTTAAATAAAAAATTATGTTTGGCCCTTTGACCCTCGGTTGGAGACAGTTTTTTGTGACAGGGCTAAAACGAGTCATTTGGCCCTCAAAGATATTAATCTTTTAATGAACAGTATAGTGCCATGTTTGCCTTCATCTCCAACCGAGGGCCAAAGGGCCAAAGGGCTCGTTTTAGCCCTGTCACAAAAAACCATCTCCAACCGAGGGCCAAAGGGTTAAAGTATGAAATGTGAAGAATTGAAATAAAATGAGGTAAGACAGACTGGAATGGTGAAAAAATATGTGAGAAATGGTGTAGGAAAAAAATTAGAAATTAAAAAAAAAAAAGGCGGGATGTTAAGAAAAAAACAAAAAAACGGGTTGACACGAAAAATTGAAGGCCCTAAAGTGGGCTGAAATAACAAAAACACAAAAAGGGAACCGGGCTGGGCAAGTGAAAAGAAGAAAAATGGAAAGAAAAAAAAAATCAAAGTGGGCTGGCTGGCTGGCTAAAGATGGCCAGCCCTCTGGCCTAGCCTTCGGTTGGAGACGATTTTTAGGGTATTTTTGGCCCTTTGGCATAGCCCTCGGTTGAAGACGATTTTCGAGCTATTTTTAGCCTTCTGGATTCTTCGTTTGGAGATGGCCTTAGTATTGATAAATCTGCCTAACAAGGTAGATGGCACTGGTGACCGAGACTAGTGATGACAAGATGACTAACAAAGAGGGAGTCGTGGGAAAGTAAACATATTCTGGGAAGTGGTCCTTGTTCTTGGGAAAATTAGGATTAGGTTTTGATGTCGATGCATTTTATTTAAGGAAAACTAATGAAAATGGTTTGAAAACTTTGAGTTTTAACGATAAGGACAAAATAAAGGGTAAAATGAATAGTACTAGGTTTTGACTTTTTAGTGTAAAAATGTGGTTTTTCGTTAAAGTGAACAGAACCGCAGGATTTTTATTAAAACTCTCTTTTATTTAATTAATTTCTAGATATCTATATATTCTGATTAGATGGTTGTACATGTGACATTTTGTTTAGTCCGGTCAATTGTTTATGATGAGGTTTACGTCCTTGTTGAGCTGCAGTTTCGCTCACCCCTTTATAGGTGTTGAGGGTCTCACTGGCGTGAAAAGTGAAAAACAACCTCAGTATAATATTGTGCATAATATTTTGTAATTAGGGTGTTGTTTGTTTGATGAATAAGGCCTCACCACTTGTTTAATTTCACATTTATTTTGCGGAGTATAGGAACATAATGTTCCTTTGGGAAACTTAATTCTAAGAGATACTTTGATATTATTTTCAGTCACATTTTGATTTTGGTTATAAATTATTAATTAGAATTGAGATGTGATTCACTTCCCAACATGAAATTTGAGTATTTTTTTTTCAACGCGACAAACGATGATTATGTTTTTGTTTTTGTTCAATTAGATTATGCGGGTTACGATGATCAAGACCTTATCATAAAATTAGAATTGAGATGTACGTTGCTTCCCAACATAAAAATCGAGTTTTTTTTTTTTTTTTTTTTTTTTTTTTTTTGTTCTGGTGTAACAAAATATGATTATGTTTTTGTTTTTTCAATGAGATGATATCAGTTATGATGATCAAGACCTGATCATTACATCTCATATATAATAATTACTAATTATATATGATATTTTCATTAGCAGTGCACACCACGATTGCAATGCACTGGCAAGTCATAGAAGGTGTTATTCTGGAGAAGGGCGATGGACCGGCGGCCGTGGCTGTATGAAAAAGAATATTTAATTGACAAGGTTAAAAAGTGCGTTTGAATGGATGGACTATAGGAGGAGGGGGGGGGACCTGTGTGGTGGTTTGGGTTACACCACCACACACGCTCACAGATGCCACAGAAGCGAATAATTTCCGTATCGGGTAGGTTGGTGACCAATGCATTATTTATCTGGAGAAATAAAAGTATGTGATGAGAAGCAAATCAGTTGATTCTGTATCCCCTTGGCTCTGTCCTTTTTGTTTGTTTGGATACGCACTCTTTGTCCAGCTTGCTTTTGCTTTGTCCAGCTTGCTTTTGCTTCTCACCTCATCTCATGTCTATCTTATTCTCCTTTTTCTATAAAATAGTATCTAATTTTCGTTTTCGGTTGGAATGAATGTTCCCTTCCCTTCATGACTTCAATTTCATCCATTAGCTAGCTAGCTCTTACTTATCAGTCACTTTCCCACTGAAGAATTCCATCCTTTCTCTCTCTCTTTCTTTGAGTAGTGAATCTTTTCTTTCTCTTTCTTTGTGTAGTGAGTCAGTTGCCACACACCCATCCTCTCCCTTTCTTGCCCAAAAGGTAACAAGCACACACCAAAATATCAATCTGTTCTATATTCACATTAGAGCAAATGGTAACCATTAACCGTTTTACGTCATCATTACGTATCATTAACAGTAAAAGAAAAGTTGATGAGGGCATGCAACTGCTGGTTAAGTGATGAAGACGCAACTAGCTAGCTAGGGTGGGCCTTCCATGGACCAAACAAACAAGCATGTATCGTGGGGTGTAATGTGCGGAAGAGTATCCTCTTCGGTTTTATTTTGTGGAGATGCTAAGAATTTATACATTTTAACCATTCATTGTATATCGTACGGTTAGTTTTCATCATATACTATTTATATTTATTTTTAAATTAAAAATTTTTAAATAATTTTTTATTATACGATACATGATGATTGATGAATGATTAAAATGTAAAAATTCTTAAAATTTATATAATTTGAATTCAAATGAAAACCAATTCCGTACTGTGCTAGTTGAAGTTAACGAGGACAGGCAGAGTGTGATGATGAGTAGACAGTGTTTTAAGTGCGTGGTTGGTTAGTAGCGCGCAGCAGGCATAGTACACTCATCACTCACGTACGAGTCATGATCTATCTATTCTGGTCGTAATTACACCGACTGTAAATAGTGCATATATACATTAATACATAGTGGTTTTCTGTCCTTTGCTGTTGAGCTTGAGCATATATATCTTGTCAATGGCTAGCCAATGATGTAATCCATTACCATTTACATGTATGAGAAATTAGGATGCCTGCTGGCATTTGGATTACCATTTACATGTATGAGAAATTAGGATGCCTGCTGGCATTTGGATTCCTTTCCCCTTCTCTTTTTATCCTCTTTTATGTACTTTTTATTTTATCTTCTTTATTTTTTTATAAAAAATTAATATAAAATGTTGACGTGGCTTAATCGTGATTGTTCAAATAAAAAGTAAAAAAAGAAGAAAGAATCATACTCCTACTTGCTGGTAATAGCATCTCTACTGATGTCGTCAATTGAGTAGACAAATCTCTCATGATGAGTCACGTAAGCAAAAACTAACTCTAATAATATAAGCAATTGAGTTTGCAAATTTTGCGTCTCTCCCAAAGTAGACGCCTACAATACCATGGCCAAATGCCTCTCATCTCTTTTTATGGTAAAATATTCTACACGGAAGAAGATGTCAAAATTAAAAGCTAAAAGTAAATCTTATAAATGAAAAAAGAAAGAAATATAATTTTGCTAACTTGGTTGGCTTAATCCATTTGAGTGTCAAACTTTTTTTATGGGACAATTAGGTAAGGAACAATGGTTCGTAACCAACTTTTGATTGCTTACACCATTGAAGATGGTGTAAGCGGCATGACTAGCTCTAGAGGTAGCGCGCTGGGCACATAATAAAAGACAATTTGATCGTCCAGTGTCCTATATGGTGTTTGGAAATCCCTTCCTAATGTCGACATGCGTAAATGACAATGCGATTAATTGAGTTCGTTTAGTTCATCATATTCACACATACCCGGTTCACTCTGCAGTCTCTCTCTACACATGTTTGAATCAACTAGATTCCTTAAGAAATCGATGACTGCATTTCCTATGCTATACAAACCTCACAAGCCAATAAAACATTGATGCTTTCTAGTTTGTATTTTAATCACATTTGACTTACTCAACTCCAATGCATGCACCGATTTAGGAGCAAATATGTGATTATCTCATTTCTCAAATAGCACTTATCAACATATATATTGGATCAATTTAAGAACGGAGTTTTAAAGAAAATCCGCGGTACTGTTCACTTTAACGAAAAATCGCATTTTTACACTAAAAAGTCAAACCTGATACTATTCACTTTATCATTTATTTTATCCTTATCGTTAAAACTCAAAGTTTTCAAACCATTTCATTAGTTTTTCTATTTAAGAATCATTCATCATTTTGTCTCATATATATATATATATATATATAGAGAGAGAGAGAGAGAGAGAGAGAGAGAGAGAGAGAGAGAACCCCAAGCACTTCCGTCTTGAAGATGGTTTAAAATAAATTACAAGTCCAGTTTTGAATTTTACACAAAATTTTGAATCAGCTAGACTAATATTAGTAATTTGTTTCAGTAGGGTGGTAGCTTATTTGTAGAAGAATGCTTTTATGCAACTATAAATTCTTTATTTCTGATATATATACTTTATCATTATCTTTAGTGTGTATGGAAAAGAAGTTTTAACATAGAAAATATAAAGTAATATTTTTTTTTAATTAAACAACGATGTCAAATTCAATCCTACATTTCTTTCATGAAAAGACATTGTTGTAAATACATTAATAAAATAAAAACTAAAAGTACAATAAATTAGGGGAGATAATAAGTGTTGAAAATGAATTCACATTGATAAGATAATGTATTTTGTATCATGACATTTGGGTGCATAAGACAATATTCTTGGTATATTGAAAAATCTTTTACTTGCATAGATTTATAAGTAAGTTAATTTACTCATTATATTGTTTAGTAATTTTATGGTAGAATCTCATTTCTTCAAGAAGCCTAACCTAATACAATCTAAAGTCTAAAGTAATAATGCAAAACTTTCCCTCTATATACTTGACTAAATAAGCTGTTGTTAGTAATGAGTTGAGATTTTTTAATAGTTCTTGTTAGTTTTAGTGTATATACATATATGTATCTGGAAATTAAATGGTAACTTTATAGAATTTTCTTTCTTTTGGAGGGAAAGAGAAGATTTTGACAAGGTGGACGATGATGAGGAGAAATTTTTAGGAGTGCCGGGAACACCATGACACATGGTGTTCCCTCACCCATTAGAAATTAGTTTTATATATTTATTGAAATATAAAATTGAAGGATATCCAAAATGTCAATTTCTAATGGGTAAGGGAACACCATGTGTCATGGTGTTCCCGGCACTCCTAAAAATTTCTCGATGATGAGGGAGCCTTGGACCGACAACGCATAAACTGATCAAATGGGAATAAAAACTGGTGGTCCTACTTGACTTTAGGGTGGATGAAAGAGGAAGGGCATATCTCCAAGGGCCAATCGCCAATCGCCAATCCCCGTGTTTTCGTATCAGAGGAATTTAGTAAGAATCAAAAGAATATAATAAAAATATCAAGAGAGCAAAAGGCAAAAAGGAAAGAGCGATTGATATATGGCCGGAGCAGAATCTTTCATTGAGTGCCCATAAACAAAAGCTAACTGGGAAAATAGCAATATAACATGCAATGCAACAGAATATAAATGTTGAGAATCAATGTTAGGTAAGGTTGTGTGGAAGACAACATAATTAGGTGCAATTAATGTGTTTTGTGTGGTAGCAAATAAACTTAGTTTAATTAAGTGTGTGGTGTAGCTTTCATTTGATTTGCTATAAATACCCAAGTCCTCAAGCATTGTAAATCATCCAAGGAAAAACAAAGCCTAGAGCTAAATAAGAAAAGTTTTGCTAATTAGTTTGTTTTGTGAGCTTTCTTTAAGAGTGTGCTCCATTTTCTTCTTCTTGGGATCATTAGAGTTATCTTGGATACTCTTCTTATTCAACAATTGGTATCAGAGCCAAGTCGATCAGGGATCGTTCTTGGTAGAGCATTGGTTGTAAAGTCTCTTGAAATTCCGAGTATGCTCTGTGATTGCAGTTTTGACTGATCTTCCACATCAGAAAAGATTTCTTGAGATTATTGCTGGGGTTATCACAAACCTTAAGAGGGAGCTTCTTTGTGTCGAGAGTAGTGTATTACTTTGCACGGTAGTCACTCAAGCTTGTTCGGTGTAGTCAAAGTCTTGCCGATACGATGGGTGATCTTCAAGTTGTTGGAGGAATCAAGAAGCTCAACAACCAAAACTATAACACGTGGGCAACGTGTATAGAGTCTTACCTTCAAGGTCAAGACTTGTGGGAGGTTGTCGGTGGTAGTGAAGTTACAC